>NC_137797.1:69827346-70037346 GCF_963383645.1 Muscardinus avellanarius | reverse complement strand
GATGTGAATCAGCGTTCCCAGGCTTAGGCCCATCCCCCAAAACACCGGCTTAGAAGCAGTACTTCTGCCCAGCCGGGTGGGTGACTCGGATGGCAGACTGAGACTGGTCCCTTCCCCCACGACTGGCAGATCCATCCGCGAGGAGAGGAAGTGAGCTCCTTGCCAGATTAAAGCAGATTCTGCACATTGCTGTCCGATCGATCGCCTCCGTTCCTAATCTACACAGCATCTCCACAAATGTTTACATGAATAAAGCATACAATGTTTACACAAATAAAATATAAAATAAAGTATAAAATAATATTAGCCCAGAAGTAGAAAAACCCCTGGGTTCCACCCCCAGTAACCCCCCCCCCCACACACACACGCTATATATCTCCTCAAGTCAAGACGTAGACAAGTTAGCAAAACTGGCTGCTAAGGATTAATAACTCCCCGGTACTTAGTTCCACTATTCCCAACTCCACCTCAGTATTCTGAACGAGATAGTCAACTTGAGGCTCTAGAAGCCAGCTTCCAAGATCCCTATTAGTATATACAGGGAAAACTGATCCTTGCAGAGCACTCTCAAAATTATTTCCTCGTAAATTGACACAAAAATTTTTAGTTTGGCTTCTATCCTATCCAAAGATTACTAGAACCCCACCTATATCTTACACCCTAAATAAATTCAGCAGATGAAGGAAATTGTAAAAGATTGCCATTACCTGTCAACAATCCTCAACCTCCTCTAACATAAGACCCCACCTCCTTCCCCACTCATTAGGCCTGGAGTCATTTTCCTGGGGAAAACTGGCAAAAAGACTTCACCCACATGCCCCCAGTATGAAAAATAAAATACCTAGCCAGGCATGGTGGTGCATGCTTGTAATCTCAGTATGTGGGAGGCTGAGATAGGAGGGTCTCAGGCTCAAAGCCAGCTTCAGCTACTTAGTGAGGCACTCTGCAACTTAGTGAGAACTTGTTTCAAAATAAAAGTGGTACACACTTGTAATCCCCACGCTTGGGAGATGGAGACAGGAGGATCACGCAGGTTCGAAGCCAGCCTTGCTGGCTTAAGAGACCCTGTTTCCAAATAAAAATATAAAACAGGTGTCTTGAGAGTGTATCCCGGAGGTAGAAGGGTTTCCAGGAACCCAAGTATGCCACCAAAAAAAAATAAATAAATAAAAATAAATAAAAGATAAAAAAAAATAGGGCTGGAGGTGTAGCTCAGAGGTAGAATGCCCTGAGTACTGCAAAAGAAAGAAAGAAAGAAAGAAAGAAAGAAAGAAAGAAAGAAAGAAAGAAAACCTTTTTTTTTTAATTTTACTTTTTTTAGTTTTGCAGTACTGGGAATGGAACCCAGGGGCATTGCATTCTACCTACAAGCTACACCCCCATTCCTATTTTTTTATTCTTTATTTTGAAACAGGGTCTCACTGTGTTGCAGAGGGCCTCACTAAGTAACTGGGGCTGTCTGTGAACTACAATCCTCCTGTTTCAGCCTCCCGAATGCTGGGATTACAAGCTTGTGCCACCACGCCCGGCTTAAGAAAATACCTTTTAGTCTTAGTGTGCCAATATTGTAAAATGTCACGAGATAATACGATAACTTCTGTGGGTTCTTGACTTCCATGGGAAAAAGAATTTCAACCCAGGCCAGTCAGAGATAAAGGCAGAGGTTTTAATCCAAGGAGAAAAAAAAAAAAGATACATGTTTACTGGAAATGTGGGCCATATAGAAAGCATGAGAGTGGTGTAGAGAGAGAGAGGGGCAAAGCTGCAGAGCTGCCCCAGAGCTGCCCACAATGCCCCAAATGGCCAAGAGCTCCTCAGGTCTATACTTTATTATGGGGTTCACTAGAGAGGGGGTGTCCGGGAGCACTTGGGATGACAGGCTTCTTTTATGAAGCTTTCTGGTTCACAACAACATGGTATTTCCTTTTGGGATAGGACTTCTCGGGAGTGCAGACAGGAAGCTGGGGCTGTAGGAGTATTAGGTTTTTTAACAACAGGTGTGTTATTTTTTCTCGGATCTTCCTAGAGGTGAACTGAACTTTTGACAAAAGGTGAAGGTCTCTCTGGTTTAATTGCCTCAGGAATTTCCTGAGCCAATGCATTATGATATAAAAGTATGGGCCTGGCTCTTAAATTTTTAATTATTTAATTAATTGATTGATTATTTATTTATTTATTTATGCGGTATTGGGGGTGGAACCCAGGGGCATTCTACCTCTGAGCTACACCCCCAGCCCTATTTTTTATTCTTTATTTGAAACAGGGTCTCACTGGGTTTCAAAGGACCTCACTAAGTAGCTGAGGCTGTCCAAAAACTGCGATCCTCCTGTCTCAACCTTCCAAATGCTGGCATTACAAGCATGCACCACCACATCCACTTGGCCTAGCTTTTTAAGAATAACCAAAAACTGGCTAGGCGTGGTGGTGCATGCTTGTAATCCCAGCATTTGGGAGGCTGAGACAGGAGAATCAAGGTTCAAGAACAGCCTCAGTTGCTACTTAGTTACGCCCTTTGCAACTCAGTGAGAGCCTGTTTCAAAGTAAAAAATAAAAAAATAGGGCTGGGGTGTAGCTCAGAGGTAGAATGCCCCTGGGTTCCATTCACAGGACCACAAAAAAAAAACAAACAAACAAAAAAAAAACACCTGAAAATTTCAGATTTTAAAACAATATTTTTCTTTCCTTTCCAATATGTCTTCTTTCTACCTGAAATTTTATTTATTCTATTCTACCTCATCAGAAAATTGCTCTAAGCCAAGCGTGGTGATGCACACTTGTAATCCTAGTACTTGGGATGCTGAGACAGGAGGATCCGGGCTCACGGACAGCCATAGCTACTTAGTGAGGCACTCTACTATTTTGTGAGACCGTGTTTCAAAATAAAGAATAAAAATCAGGCTAGGGATGTAGCTTGGAGGTAGAATGACCCTGGGTTCAATCCCCAGCACCACAAAAAAGAAAAGAAAAGAAAAGAAAATTGTTCTAGTATTGATTTACAATAAAAATGTAAAAGGCAGTCAGAGCTAACCAGGCACTCAGGCAGGGAAAAACGCAGCTTTGCCTGTTATGCTTCAGAGCTTCCCTTCCCCTCTTTTCTGCCTTGCTGTCAACCCATAGTAAGAATGTAGAGACAATTAAAGCCTTTAGACCTAAGGATATATATAGAAGCAGTTAAAAGCCCTAAGATCACAGTGACTCTGCCTGGCACATTTCAAAGCGGTAAAGATAGCAAGGGCCCAATGACTTGCTCTTAGAGACTGAACATGGCCGCACTGGCTGCAATTAAGTGTCTCCGTTTCCCTCCTCTTCTTTTTAACCCGACCTTGGTATGTGGAATGTAAACTCCGTGTGTTACTTCAAAAGCACTCATAATTGATAAGCAAGTGATACAGTCGATACAACAGAAGTAGAAAAAGATAGATTATTAACCCATGTACTTAGTAAGTATTCTGTCCAGAGACAAGAAGGCACCACCTGCCTAAGAAATAAATTACTAGCCTGCTGTCTTGGTAAACTGCTAAGAACATACCAATAAGAAAACTGTATTTAAGGGCCGGGGTCAGAGTGGGGGACGGAGTTCCATTTTGGGCTCTCCAGCATGTCTTCCAGGCACACTGCTCTTCTCTCCCCTATTTCCTACTGACTGTAATAAAGACTTATTGAAGCTGCAACTGAGCTATTAGTTTTAACTTCCTGATTCAACATACCTATTTGAATCAAGGAAAAGAATCCGCAGTGCTGTTACAACTGTAACATTAGTAGATTATTTATTTATTTATTTATTTATTTATTTATTTATTTTTTGGTACTGGGATTCCTGGAAACTCTTCTACCTCCGGGCTACACTCGCAGACACTTTTTTTTTTTTTTCTTGGTGGTACTGGAGGTGGAAACCAGAGGCTTTCTACCTCCAAGCTATATTCCCAGACCCATTTTATATTTTTATTTGGAAACAGGGTCCCACTAAGTAGCTGAGGCTGGCTTCGAACCTGTGCGATCCTCCTGTCTCAGCCTCCCAAGCGCGGGGATTACAAGTGTGCGCCACCACGCCCGGTGACACCTATTTTTTTTTTTAATATTTTTATTTGGAGACGGTCTCTTAAGCCAGCAAGGCTGGCTTCGAACCTGTGTAATCCTCCTGTCTCCACCTCCCAAGCACAGGAATTACAAGCGTGCGCCACCACGCCCGGCTCAGTAGATACCTTTATGACATACAAAAAATCAACTCTATATTTGTCCAAGTTATTCCAAAACCTATTTCTGCTCTCCATAGTTCTATTATCTGTACTCACTTGGCAAAATATATACTAAACCCATCTTTCTTCTGTATATTCAAGCCCAAGTTAGTTAAACAGGTCCTAATTTCACATCTAATTGGTCTTGGCCTAACAGAATAAGGAATCCAAAAACAGAAAAATCTTAATCTAATGACTTTCCTGGGTTTTAATGGCCACACTAATAACACTCATAGTAAGACACAGGTTTCAGGAAGCCCCATTCCAATTTTAACAATTGTTCCAGGAGACTGCATATAGGACCAGTGCCATATAACCTTAAATGTAATCACACTTTAAATAGTCCAAACCGAAGCCGGGCGTGGTGGCGCACGCTGGTAATCCCCGCGCTTGGGAGCCTGAGACAGGAGGATCATGCAGGTTCGAAGCCAGCCTCAGCTGGCTTGAGAGAGAGAGAGAGAGAAGAGAGAGAGAGAGAGAGAGAGAGAGAGAGAGAGAGAGAGAGAGAGAGACCCTGTTTCCAAACAAAATATAAAATAGGTCTGAGAGTGTAGCCCGAATGTAGAAGGCCCCTGGGTTCCATCCCCAGTACCACCAAAAAAAAAAGTCCAAACCCAAATCCCAATGTTTGGGAGGCTGAGACAGGAGGATCGCACAGGTTCAAACCCAGCTTCAGCTACTGAGTGAGGCTCTCAGCAACTTAGTGAGATACCTTGTTTCCAAATAAAGTATAAAATAGGTCTGGGAGTATAGCCTGGAGGTAGAAAGGCCCCTGGATTCTACCTGCACTACAAGAAAGAAAGAAAGAAAGAAAGAAAGAAAGAAAGAAAGAAAGAAAGAAAGAAAGATTTTTGTTGAGTTGCTGAAACTGGCTTCCTACCTGCAATTCTCCCAAGTACTGGATTACAGGCACGTGCCACCATGCTCAGATTTCAAGTCAGACTTTGGCTCATCAGACCTGTAGCTTTTCTGCTTATATTCTACCTATCACTTTCAATTCTATGGACGCCATAATTAATTAGCCAATGCTAAGGATCTCTGTGGTTTAGACTATTCTAGTTACTGTTTAGGCTTTGCTGCCAATCCCATTAATCAAGTTTTCCTTATTTTGGTCAATTAAGTGATGCCACTTGACCCCATAACAGTAGGACCCCATTATTCCCATTGAATTAAGGGAGCCCGGCAGTTCACACTGCCATTTTGGGCTTACAGATAAGAGTCACCCTGGAATTCATGAAAGATGCTACAGCTACCTTCACAGATATATTTCCCACAACTTGGTGAACGGAGTGGGTACACTTAGGAAGGGGGTAAGAGGGAAAAACTTACTCTGATGTTCTAGTCATTCTACATTCTCTCAACCTAATGACACTTGGCATTCTATCTTTTTTGTGGTGGTGGTGGTGGTATTGGGAATTGAACCCAGGTACATTTTTTTTTTTTTTTTGTGGGTCTGGGGGTGGAACCCAAGGGGATTCGACCTCCGAGCTACACCTCCTGCCCTATTTTTTATTCTTTATTTTGAAACCAGGTCTCACTAAGTTGCAGAGGGCCTCACTAAGTAGCTGAGGCTGTCCGCGAACCACAATCCTCCGGTCTCAGCCTCCTGAATGCTGGAATTACAAGCATGTGCTACCATGCCCAGCTAATTCTTTATTTTGAAATAGGGTCTCACTAAGTTGCGGAGGGCCTCACTAAGTAGCTGAGGCTGGCTGTGAACATGTGATCCTCCTATCTCAGCCTCTTAAGTACTGGGATTACAGGTATATGTCACCAGGTCCAGGGGGACTGTATTATTCTTTATTGTAGAGGTCTGTCCTGTGCATTGCTGGACATTTGGCAGCATCATAATATGCTAGTAGAATACACTCCACCTTACAGCCAGTGTGACAACCAACATCTGTAGACGTTACCATATTTCCCTGGGTAACAAAACAGCCCCTGGTTGAGAATTACAGCTCTACCAAAGAAGTTCAAGTATTTTTACTTCCTTTGGAGGATATTACCTCTGTGTGTGTGTGTGTGTTACTGAGGATTGAATCCAGGGACATTCTACCTCTGAGCTACACCCCCAGCCCTATGTTTTATTCTTTTATATTTGAAACAGGGTTGCACTGAATTGCAAAAGGCCTCACTAAGTAGCTAAGGCTGTCCTGGAATTTGAATGCTCCTGTTTCAGTCTCCCATGTACTAGGATTATAGGCATGCACACCTGGCTTGGGTATCATTTTTTTTTTTTTTTTTTTTTTTTGTGGTGGTACTGGGGATGGAGCCCTTCTACCTTCGGCTACACTCCCAGACCTATTTTATATTTTATTTGGAAACAGAGTCTCGTAAGCCAGCGAGGCTGGCTTCGAACTTGTGCGATCCTCCTGTCTCCGCCTCCCAAGCATAGGGATTACAAGCGTGCGCCACCACATCCGGCTTGGGTATTATCTTTGATCTTAGTTTCAGTCATTCTTAAGGAGGGTAAGAAGGACTGCTTTTATTAGCAGAGATATCTCAGTAACATATAAGAATTCAACAACCCATTTCATTAAAATCTGCTGAGCCAGGTGTGGTATCCCACACCTGTAACCCCAGTATTTAAAAGACTAAAACAGTAGGATTGCGGTTCCAGGACAGCCTCAGAAACTTAGTGAGACTCTCAACAACCTAGCAAGACCCTGTTTCAAAACAAAAAATAAGCTGGGCATGGTGGTGCACACCTGTAATCCCAGTACTTGGGAGGCTGAAGTAGGGGGACCACAGGTTCACAACTAACTTCAGCTATTTAGTGAGGGCCTCCGCAGCATAGTGAGACCTGTTTAAAAAAATAAATAAATAAAATAGGGCTGAGGGTGTAGCTCTGAGGTAGAATGTCCATGGGTTCAAGCCCCAGTACCACACACACACACAAAAAAAAAGAAGCCAGGCATGGTGGTGACCTGAGACAGGAGTATCACAAGTTAGAGGACAGCCTCAGCAAGTAGTGAGACTCATCAACCTAATAAGACTCTATTTCCAAATAAAAAATAAAACAGCACTGAGGGTATAAGTTTGGAGGTAGAATGTCCTTGGGTTCAATCCCCAGTGCCACAAAATAATAAATAAGTAAGTAAATAAATAAATCAATAAATAGGGCGGGGGAATAGCTTGGAGGCCTAATGCCTTCTGGTTCCAATCCCTAGGAAAGAAAGAAAAAGAGAAAGGAAAGAAGGGAGGAAGAAAGAAAAGAGGGAGGGAAGGAAGGATGCTCATATGTCTCCAACCCAGTTATCAGGGTTTTCTCTCTGAAGTAATGCCCTAACTCCACATAAGAGACTTTGTGAAGTTACAAATTTAGCTTCTGTTGTGAATAGCTACTTGCAGGATGAGATTCTGTATTGAAAAGCCTGAACACTTGCTGGGTGTGGTGTCGCACGCTTGTAATCCCCACGCTTGGGAGGCTGAGACAGGAGGATCGCACAGGCTTGAGGCCAGCCTCAGCTACTTAGGCTCTCAGCAACTTAGTGAGACCCTGTTTCCAAATTAAAAAATATAAAATTGGTCTGGGAGTATAACCTGGAGGTAGAAATCCCTGGGTTCTATCCCCAGTACCACCAAAAATATAAATAAATAAATAAATAAACCCTAAACTCCAAGCTGGGTGTGGTGGCGCACACTTGTAATCCCAGCATTTGGGAGGCTGAGACTGGAGGATCGCGGTTCACAGACAGCCTCAGCTACTTAGTGAGGTCCTCTGCAACTTCATGAGACCCTGTTTCAAAATAAATAATAAAAAATAGGGCAAGGGGTGTAGCTCGGAGGTCAAATGTCCCTGGGTTTCATCCCCAAACACACATACACACACACACACACACACACACACACTCACACACACACACACACACACACACACAGGGCTGGGGATGTAGCTCGGAGGTAGGAAATAAAAAAGAAAGAAAGAAAAGAAAAAAGAAAACCCTGAACTCCTTACTTCTTTTCCCAAGAAGTTCCCCAGAACACTTAAGCGTAACCAGCCTCATCGCCTCCCTTATTCCCACTAACTCTTCCGTGACGCTAAATGCTGTTCACACAAAACCCAGTTCTCTAGACACTTGAATCAGGCCATCATCCCCTGGCAATTATCTAGGGAAGTGATGTGCTTCTGCATGCCCTGGGCTGCTAGCATCCTCTTTATCACTGAGGAAAATGGTCATTAAAGCCTTTAATGAGACCAACCAACCAATTTCAGATAACTCAGAGCCAGGTCAGAGAACCTACCCTCAAGGTCTGTTTCTCTGGAAGCACTTCTACCCCACATCCTGGGTCAGTCAAGGTTCAGCCAGAGAAGTGAATCCACCAGCAGGGACATGCAGAAAGGGATTCATTATAGAGATAGGACCTCAATGCTGGCAGCTGGCTAAACGATCCACATGAAGCTTTTGCTTATGTTTTTAATGTTGGGGCCTCAAGTTAGTAAGGAAAAGGAAACATATACAAAGATGAGCTGCGACCCAGAAAGACAGATGGGACCTTGCGTCAGTCTCACTGCCCCCTTCAGGGGGTGCATGGAAAACCTGACACCCTGCATCATGAGCCAGGCCACAGCTGGCCAGGAGCCAGGGAAGGAAAGAAGATCCAGAAGCACCTGAAGAAGCTCTGGGTAAGTTGAGCAGCAGATAAACAACAGTATGTCCAAGCTGTATCAGCACCAGCTGCCCTGCACCAAGCCTTCAGTCTTCCAGGTATAAAAGGAAATGACGCAAGCTTGTAATCCCAATATTTAGGAAGCTGAGACAGGATCACAGGTTCGCCACCAGCCTCAGCAACTTAGGGACACCCTGTTTCAAACAAAAAAATATTATAGGGCAAGGGATGTAGTGTAGAGGTAGAAAGTACCTGGATTCAATTCCCAATAACATAATACACACAGAGAAAGAAACATACACACACACACACACTTTAGAGAAATGTGAGAAATAGGTAATATAAAACTGTTTAGGTATAAACAGATAGTCAAATTATAAAGACAGGGAAGAAGCTGAGCGTGGTGGCGCACGCTTGTAATCCCAGCATTTGGGAGGCTGAGACCGGAGAATCACGGTTTGTGGACAGCCTCAACTACTTAGTGAAGCCCTCTGCAACTCAGTGAGACCCGGTTTCAAAATAAAGAATAAAAAAATAGGGCAGGGGGCAGGGGTGTACCTCAGAGGTCGAATGCCCCTGGGTTCCATCCCCGGACCCCCACCCCCCAAAAAAAGACAAGGAAGAAAATTACTATTGTTCATCTCAGGACAGTGGTTATCTGTGGAAAAGAGAGGGAAATATGGTCAGAAAAGGAAACATGGGAGGTTTCTAAGATTATTGCAATATTCTATCTGGGGATGGAACCCAGGAACATTCTATCTCTGGGCTACACCCCAGCCTGATTTTTTTATTCTTTTTATTTTGAAACAGGGTCTCACTGAGTTGCAGAGGGCTTCACTAAGTAGCTGAGGCTGTCGGTGAATCGTGATCCTCCTGTCTCAGCTTCCCAAAGGATTACAAGCGTGTGCCACCACGACCGACTTTCTTACATTTTTTTTTTTGTTTTGAAACAGTCTTGCTGGGCTACTGAGAGTCTTGCTAAGTTGCTGCAACTGTCCTTAAACCTATGATCCTTTTGTTTCTTTAAGCTTCCCAAATACTGGAATTACAGTCATAAACCAGTATACCCAGCTCCCCAACCCTTTTTACTTCTTTTTTTAAATTTTTGTGGTACTGGGGGTGGAACCCAGGGGCTTTCTATCTCCGGGATATACTCCCAAACCTATTTTACATTTTATTTGGAAACAGGGTCTCACTAAGTTGCTGAGAGCCTCACTAAGTAGCCGAGGCTGGCTTCGAAACTGTGCGATCCTCCTGTCTCAGCCTCCCAAGTGCTGGGATTATATGCGTGTGCTACCATGCTGGACTTTTACTTCCTATTTTGAGATGGGGTCTCCTTGTCCAGGCTGGCCTCACACATGAGATTGTCCTGCCTCAACCTCTTCAGTAGCTTGGCTGACCAGCGTGAGCCGCTGCACTTGGCATGCTCCATTCTAACTCTTGATACATACTAATTTCAGTGTCCAGTTCACAACTATTGGTATACTTGGCCATTTAAATTTAATGTGCTGCCGGGCGTGGTGGCGCACACTTGTAATCCCTGTACTTGGGAGGCGGAGACAGGAGGATCGCACAGGTTCGAAGCCAGCAGCGCTGGTTTAAGAGATTGTTTCCAAATAAAAAAAGTATAAAAATAAGTCTGGGAGTGTAGCCCGGAGGTAGAAGGGTTTCCAGGAACCCCAGTACCACCAAAATAATAAATAAATAAATAAATAAATAAATAAACATAATAAATAAATTTAATGAGCTATTCTCCAAATATATTGTATTTCATCGCAAAAAAAGGCTTAAAAGAAAAATAGATAATTTGCCTAGAGATGATTTGGAAAGAAGAATAAAACATAAAGACAGAGAAACCAGTTAGACTATGAGTTGGACCTGAATTAAGGCAGTGGCAGTGGATACAGAGAAGCAATGAAATCCAGAATAATGAAGGCTTGGAAACCAAGTGATTGGGAAAAGTGCAGAAGAGGAAGCAAACATGAGTCCTAGGTTTTTATTTTGGTTAGATGAAAAGACTTTCTTTTCACTAATATAGACCATGAACCCAGGGCAGATGGTGGGAGGGGGTTTACTAGATAGAATAAGAGCTAATATTTAATGACTACTTTGAGTGTGCTGGCTACTCTAACTGCTTCATGTATCATTAGCTCACTCGTGTGTGTGTGTGTGTGTGTGTGTGTGTGTGTGTGTGTGTGTGACTGAAGATTGAACCCAAGGGCTCCAGCATGCTAGGCATATACTTACTCTAACACTGAGAGTCTCAGTTCATTCAATCATTCATAGATGAGATCTCACCAAATTACCCAGGCTGACCTCAAACTTGCAGACCTCCTGCCTCAGCCTCCCCAATAGTTGGGAGCACAGGTATGTGCCGCCACACCTGGCTTCACTTGATGGTAATACCTATTTTGACATCATTGGTATACTGCGGTACAATTCAATGACACTAGCCACCTGGAGCTCATGAGATCCGTTGGGGTGAAGAGCATGGTCCCTGACAAGAATGACCTTATGTCAAAGGCTCAAGAATAACAGCCGGGCGTGGTGGTGCACGCTTGAAATCCCAGCACTCCGGAGGCTGAGACAGGAGGATCGCGGTTCACAGACAGCCTCAGCCACTTAGTGAGGCCCTTTGCAACTCTGTGAGACCCTGTTTTAAAATAAACAATAAAAAATTGGGCTGGGGTTTTGCTCGGAGGTAGAATGCCCCTGGGTTCCATCCCCAGTACTGTGCGTGCGCGCGCGCGCACACACACACACACACACACACACACACACACACACACACACACAATAACAGACACTCAAGAATAACAGGCACTCCTATTACTCTAGAATCCCAAGCATTTTAGAAGTTCTACAACAGGAAACCAGGATAAGAACAAGAAAGAATCTTCATTGTACAACAAAACACCAAACTTGCCCACTGAAGTAGGTGCTGTCATTTCATTTTATAAACAGAGGCTTAGAGAGGAAATGTTTATGTGAGCGCATATGGACAATCTATTCCAGCCCTTGTTGTATTTTCTATTATACTGAGATCCCTACAGAATGTGTCTCCAAATTAGAATATTTTGGCAGAGCGTGGTAATGCACGCTTGTAATCCCAGTATTTGGGAGTCTGAGACAGGAGGATCGCAGGTTTTTGGGCAGCCTCAGCTACTTAGTGAAGCCCTCCATAACTTAGTGAGACCCTGTTTCAAAATAAAGAATAAAAATTTGGGCTTGTGTATGGCTTGGAGCAGACTGCCTCTGTGTTCAATCTCTAGTCCCAAGAAAACAAAATTAGATCAATTCTTTCCAATGTTCAAACAGAAAGCAGCTGGGCATAATAGCACACACCTGCAATCGAGGACTTAATCACTATTATTTATCCCCAAACTTAACCAATAAGGTTCCTCAAATAAAATATTAATACAATATATCACTGAAAAGTTATATTTTCTAATTTATTAACAAAATACAGATAGCCATTTCAGGCTATCAGTTTGGATATTTTCTATCGTACACACTGACATCTGATTCACTAGCAAGTTTCTTATAATACAAAGTATAACAGATCATTAAATTTTTTTGTAGTACTGGGGATTGAACATGGGGCCATTCTACCTCCAAGGTATATCCCCAACCCTATTTTTTATTCTTTTTTTTTTTTTTGTGGTACTTGGGATGGAACCTAGAGGCTTTCTACCTCCGGACTATCCTCCCAGACCCACTTTTATACTTTATTTGGAAACAGGGTCTCACTAAGTTACTGAGAGCCTCACTAAGTAGCTGAGGCTGGCTTCAAACCTGTGTGTTCCTTATGTCTCAGCCTCCCAAGAGCTGGGATTATAAGCGTGCACCACCACGCCTGGCTTTATTCTTTATTTTGAAACAAGGTCTCACTAAATTGCGGAGGGCTTCACTAAGTACCTGAGGTTGGCCATGAACCTGCGATCCTCCTGCCTCAGTCTCCCAAGTACTGGGATTACAAGCATTCACCACCACACCTGGCTTAAAATACTTTTTTTTTTTTTTTTTTTTGCGGTGCTGGGGATGGAACCCAGGGGCATTCTACCTCCAAGCTACACCCTCAGCCCTATTTTTTTAGTCTTTTTTTTTTTTTATTATTTTTTTAAACAGAATCTCACTGAATTGTGAAGGGCCTTACTAAGTAGCTCAGGCTGTCCATTAACCACGGTCCTCCGGTCTCTGTCTCCAGAATGCTGGGATTGCAAGCGTGCATCACCATGCCCGGCAAATATCTTCATTATAATACAACCACTCTGTACAATTTACCCTTCTTAAACTGTCTAAAATGACTAGAAATTGTGGTATTTTCTTTTGCATAAAACCTTTCCCTCTTCATAAAACCCTGAGGCCAAAAGTTATTAATGTAATAAAATTGAAATCACAATTCGTCTATCTTCTATATTAAGCTGTAGCTATATATTTTTTTAAAACGTATAAAGAAATGTGGCATCTTGTAAAGCTACTCTGTATAGTTTTGTTTTCTTCACCCACCCACAATCCTCTAATCTCAGCCTTCAAAGAACTGAGAATACAAGCATGTAACACCAAGCATGTAACACCCGGCTTCTGAATAGTTTTTCAAAATATTTCCAAACCAACTTAGACAAAAGGCCTAAAATCACCCCCATTAAACAATGTTCTTGAACAATCATTAGCGTTGAGATAAGCACTGTTTTCCGTCTCTACTGCTGTCTCTTCTGTTATCATAGTCATGGCTCCAATCATCATAATTACTATCTTCATAGAGGAAATCGTCTGCTTCCGCTGTAATGATGGTCAGACCCATGATCACTGCAACGCTGCTCACGGTTATGCTGTCTATCCTACAGGTAAGGATGAGATTTCTGTCTGGCTTTACGCTGCGATGAAGGTGTATTTTGGCGCCACTGGGAGCTTGAAGACTGGTTAAAAGAATGATTATGTGACTGGGCTGATGGTGAAAACCCTGACTGAGCCACATGTGGAGAACCAAATTTCCCACCATATGACATCTGTCCCAAAGCACTGTTCATCACTGCTTGTCTCTGATAACTTTCTGGAGAAGAAAATGATCTCTGAACTGTCAGTGCTGATGGACTCATGCTGTCCACAGTCCTCTCATACCTGCTGCTAGGAAATGTGGGGGTCGGGCTTGAATTTTCCACACAATGCTGCGGATATGGCAAATTGATATGCTGTGAAGAATGACCACTCCCTGATCTAAACTGAATTTTGGTGAGCCTCTCAAAAAGTTTGATGCTATTAATCACATCCATAGCATAAGGAACAGATACTTCATGCTTGACGTTCACAAATGCAAACTGCTTTGGTCTACCATTCTTATCTTTTGGAATTTGCACCTTTATTGCTGGCTCAGCCTGGTGGAAAAGCTCGAAAAGGAGTTCCTCGGTAACTTTGGTTTTAAGTTTACCCACAAAGACAGTGTGGTCAGCTTCCCGCCCCCGTCTCTACGTGGCCTCCTCTCCACCCAGTCATTTATTTTGAAACAGGCTCTCACTAAGTTGTTAAGGCTGTCCTTCAGCCTGTGACCCTCCAGTCTCAGCCTCCTAAGTACTAGGTATTATAGGCACGTGCCACTATACCCGGCTACTTATGTACAATTTAAGAGTTTGGGGTTAAGGATATAGCTCAGTGATAAAGCACTTCTTCATATGGATGAGACACTGGCTTTGATCTACAGCACCAATTTACATACAGGGATTAGATCCAATAATTCTTTTCTTTTGATAGTACTAGGGACTGAATTCAGGGGTGTACTGCCTCTGAATTACATCCTATACCCAATTTTATTGTTTATTTTGAAACAGGGCCTCACTAAGGCCTTGAACCTCTGATCCTCTTGTATTCGCCTCCCAAGTTCTGGGTTTACAGGCATGCACCATGGCTCCAGGCAGATATATTCATCTTTGGTTTTCTTGGGATACTAAGCACAAGTATACATTGATTAAGTGTTTGCTAAATTGAGATGCTTATTGTTTTAAATCTTAAAATTTGCCTTATTTTCTTATACTTCACCAATATTTTAAAACTGAAATTTTAGTATAATAACAATAAATTCAGACGGATACTCGCCTTAGCTAGGCAAGGTGGCTCATGCTAGTAATCCCAGTATGTGGAAGGCTGAAACAGGAATATCACAGGTTTGTAGCCAGCCTCAGCTACTTAGTGAGGCCCTCTGCAACTTAGTGAGACCCTGTTTCAAAATAAAAAATAGGGCTGGAGAGCCAGGCGTGGTAGTAATGCTTGTAATCCCAGCATTCTGGAGGTTGAGACAGGAAGATTGCAGTTCACGGACAGCCTCAGCTATATACTGAGGCCCTTTGCAACTCAGTGAGTGTCGCGCGCAGTGACGACTCTTACACGATCTTCCTCAAGCAGTTTTATTACCCCAGGTTCTTGTACAGTTCCCGCAAATCTTCTTCCCGTAAATCTTCTCTTCTCTCCCTCGTTCCCCAGAAATCTTCCCCTTATATAGAGCCCAACAGCCAATCAGCAGACTGTTCACGTGCACAACTCATGGCAACAGCCAGTCCATTGGCTGTTGCCCTATGGCATGCGGTGTTCCCGTGTATCTCATGCTCTTGTCGTCACTTCCTGAAAGCTGTTTACCACCTAAGTGCTCTGGGGAAGATTTCCGCTCAGCGCCATCTTAGCTCTCGGACTTACTGGCTGATGGGCGGGGCCCGTCACAGTTCCCCCTTTTTTGTTTTTTCAGACAGGAGAGGACAGAGGACTCAACCCCTGTATGTTTGGAAGGGGCTTCTAGGCCCACCACCTTTTGCCAGGGACGGGACAAGAATCAGTGGCAACCCGTATGCAGTTGAGCATGCCCTCCTCGGGATGCACCCTCCCGGGGTCCCGAGTGCAGTCCTAGCTGGCATCCTGTCATTAAGACTTTCCCATCGCCGCAAGCCATATTTGAGGGGATTGTCCCAACTCCATGGCTGCAAATGCCTGAGCTATGAGCACTTGATCTGTAGCGCGCTGACGGATTAGTTTTCTAAGACAGTAGAGACATAAGATACACAGTAAGACCAGACAAAGACCAAGAGCACCCAGTCCAGCCCACTCTTTTAAATGACGAGCTGCTTGTTGGATCCAGGACATCAAGGTGCGGGCCATCACCGGGTCAACTTGAGTAGTATTGGTTTTGATGATCTCCAACCGCAACCGTCTTGTCAAATTGTCAAATTTCGATGACCGGTTATCTGTAGGATATGCAGAAAGCTCGCAAGAAAGATTAGCGGCAATAAACGCATTATCATTAATCATGACAAGGGGAGCTAAATCCGTGCAACTGCCATTTATCCCACAAAGAAGCCACAGATCAAATAGGTTAGAATGAAAGGCCATGGTCAGGCTCTAATAAGTAAAATTATAACCTGCAAAAGTAGAATTTGCTCCTGTGCCAATTTTAAGGGGAAAAGGTAAAAGGATTAAGCGGGGAAGAACTTGAGCAGAATGACTCAAAGGCAATAGAAAAGAAAAAGCAGTCAAAAGCCCCCATTGTGGATCACTTCCTATCCTTGGAATTCCACAGTATCATGGTCCCCAAAAGAATCAGTCGATGGCTCATCATCCTTTTGTTTCACCAGACGAGTCAGCCGCTCTGGAACCCAGACAGGATCGGCGCCGTTCTGTGGAAACACACAAACAGAGCCTCTGGCCCATGTGAGCACTGGGTCAGGTCCCCTCCATTGCCCTGTGAGGGCATCCTTCCAACGCACGAAACCCTGGCTCGTACCCGAGGGGGCAAAATGACGATCGGCAGCAGTCTTGCCATTGACATCTAATTGCAAAAAATTCAAAGTAAAAAGGGCTAAGGATAGGCGCTGCTTCGGTTTCATATTGGTTCCAATTCCCTCTTTTTGTTTTATCAAGCATTCTTTAAGAGTACGATGGGCGCGTTCCACAATACCCTGTCCCTGAGGGTTGTACGGAAGGCCATGCTTTAGAGTTATTCCCATCTGTGAACAAAAAGATGTGAATTTTTGGGAAGTATAAGCCGGGCCATTATCAGTTTTTATTTCTTTAGGCATATTCCATGCTGCCCAGGCCTCAAGGCAATGATTGACGACGTCATGTGCCTTTTCCCCGGCATGAGCAGATGCATGAATAATTCCAGAGACAGTATCTATGGAAACATGGATATATTTCAATTTTCCAAATTCAGATATGTGAGTTACATCCATTTGCCAGAGATGTAGAGGGAGCAAGCCTCGTGGGCAAATGCCCACATGTGGGGGGTGTAAAAAAGGGGCACAGGCATTACAGGTTTTTACAATTTCCCGAGCCTGATGTCGAGGGATTTTAAATCGCTGTTGTAATGTTTTAGAATTTACATGATATTGACGGTGAAATGCCTGTGCCTGTTGCATTTGAGTAAGAGAAAAAATCATATGTATCTTGGTGAGTTTATCTACTAGATCATTTCCATATGTAATAGGGCCAGGTAATCCAGTATGTGCCCTAACGTGCTGGATAAAGAATGGTGTCTTTCTTAAATGTATATAAATCTGGATTTGGCTAGCCATAGAATGAATAGGAGTATGTAAAGAGAGTTGACCCGCGCATTCAAGCGATCTAACCAGATTAACCACATATTGTGAATCTGATAATAAATTGAAAGGAGAAGAAACTCTCTTAAAAATTTCTAAAACAATATTTAATTCAACCAGTTGTGGAGAGGTATGTGAATATTGGATGATAACAGGATCGCTTCCCTCTATTAGGTAGGCCCCCACACCAGTTTTGGATCCATCAGTAAAAATGTTAATTGCATTAGCTACAGGTTTGTTTTTAGTGACCAATGGGAAAATGAGAGGATGTTCCAGAACAAAATGTAACAATGGATCTTTGGGAAGATGATTGTCTATTTCACCACTAAAAGAGCACATAAGTATAGCCCAATCATCAATAGTGGCTACCAGCGTTTGTACTTGCAGAGCAGTGTACGGTACCACCAGCTTATCGGGCGTTCTGCCAAAATGTTGGATGCACTGCTGAATGGCTTTAAGGGCAAGGCTTGCTACACTGGTGGGATAATATTCAACTACCTTTTGAGGGGAGACTTTGGGGTGAATCCAAAGAAGGGGTCCTTGTTGCCAAAGAACACTAGTAGGCTGTTTTTCAGTGGCCAGGATACAAGCCCATAATGGCTGTCCAGGGGTCACTCGACGGAGAGACGCTTTCGTAAGTGCTTGTTCTACTAATTGTAACGCATGGCGGGCCTCATCGGTAAGGACGCGAGGAGAATCTAATTGAGGATTGCCTACGAGCAGATTATATAAAGGTTTCAAGGCATGGTTAGGAATTTGTAAAAAGGGTCGAACCCAATTAATGTCTCCCAACAGTTTTTGGAAATCATTGAGGGTTTTTAATTGATCAGTGCGGATGATTAATTTTTGAGGCAGGACTGCATGGGGGAGAACAATGTTGCCAAGAAAGTGTATATTTTCTCCTCTTTGTACCTTTTCTGAGGCGATGAATAATTGATGAGTTTCCAAAATCTTTACAAGGTGACAATAAGCCTCCTCAAGTATGGAGGGATTTTTTGTGGTTAACAAAATGTCATCCATGTAATGAATACACCGAATTTCTGGAAATTTGGTTTTTACGGGCTCAAGAGCACTATTTACATATAATTGACAGAGGGTAGGGCTATTGGCCATTCCTTGTGGGAGGACCACCCATTCATATCTACTGTCAATTTCCTCTTGATTAATAGAGGGAACAGTAAAAGCAAAACGAGGAGTATCCGCAGGATTTAAAGGGATGGAGAAAAAACAATCTTTTATATCTATGCTGATAAGTGGCCACTCCTTCGGAATAGCAGAGAGGAGTGGAAGCCCTCGTTGGACTGGCCCCATAATCTGCATTTGGCTATTTATGGCTCGGAGGTCGTGTAATAACCTCCATTTTCCAGATTTTTTCTTTATCACAAAAATCGGGGTATTCCAAGGAGAGGTGGATGGCCGGATATGGCCTAACTGTAATTGCTCTTGTACTAATTTCCTTGTTACTTCAAGCTTTTCACGGGAGAGAGGCCACTGAGGAACCCATACTGGATCTCCCGTCTTCCAGGTAATGGGAATTGCCTCCTCAGTGGCTACTGCACAAAACCCAGTTCCTCGCGACCACTCTTTTCTTTAGTAGGAATTGGGCTTTTACGTCCCTGGAGGTGTTTTCCCAGCCCGTAGGAAGGGTGGTAGCCCTGGCGAAGGAGAATATTATGGGCTTGGGGGAAATAAGATGTATTTTGTAAGGAATATCCCATGTCCACTAATAAATCTCTTCCCCAGAGGGAAACTGGCAGCTCCAGCACATAGGGTTCAAACTGCCCCTTATGTCCCTCCTGATCTTTCCAATGTAAAGCCCTAGCACTGAGGTCAGGGGTTTTAGCATAACCCAAACCTCTAAGTTCTCCGGTAGCCTTTTGAGTGGGCCATGAAGATGACCAATCTTTACAGGCGATGACACTTTTATCTGCCCCAGTATCTAAAAGTCCTAGGATTTGCTTGCCTTCCACGTCCAAGGTTATCAAGGGACGAGTTCCCATATCAAAGGCAAGAGATATTAACTCATTTCCTGAAGAACCGAACCCACCAATACCGCGTCGTCCCTCTGCTGAAGGAAACATACCATGTAGACTGGGAAGCAAAAGTAACTGTGCCACTCTATCCCCAGGGGAAATGGCAACGATACCCCGGGGCGCTGAAACCATCACTTTGATGATACCGGTATAATCCTCATCTATAACCCCCGGATGGACTACAAGTCCTTTCATGGTAGAGGAAGACCTTCCAAAAAGTAAGCCAACAGAATTAGGTGGCAGAGGACCTTGAAAATCTGTTTCAATAATTTGAACCCCCATTTGTGGCGTTAATACCAGCCTGGAGGTGGCACAGAGGTCCAATCCTGCCGAACCTGGAGTGGCTCGCCGGACTGTTCCGGAGGCTGTAAATTGGGCCACTGAGGTGGCTGTGTCTCCATGGCCCCATACACCTGAGGGTTCCCATATTTTTGTGGGCCCTGGGAACGAGGGCCCGCCCTCCCGTTTTTTGTCTGAGTATTTGATGATTGCTTTCCAGTATAGGGCAAGGGGTTGCCATCGATATCTTTAACCGAATGGCACTCAAAAGTAGGATGCCTTCCTTTTCTACATCGACGACAATACTCAGGAGGAGAAGGATAAGATTGGGACGCCCTACACTTAGGACAATCTCGTTTTAAGTGTCCTGTCGCTCCACAGGAAAAACAATTGCCATTTTTGGTACTATTCTTACTTTGTTGTCCGGAGGCCTGTATAATGGCTGCAGCAAGTCCTGAATTGGTTAAGGGTCCTCCGAGTTCCCTGCACACCTTCATCCACACCTCTAGGCCTTTATGTTTGTAAGGAGTGATGGCCTGTCTGCATTCTTTAGTGCATTGCTCATAGACCAATTGTTTAATGAGCGGCATGGCCGCGTCAGAATCCCCAAAAATTCTTCCCGCAGCCTCTACTAGACGGGCAACGAAGTCTGAAAAGGGTTCAGTCAATCCTTGAGTAATCTTTGTAAGGTTACCAGATACCTCTCCTTTGTTAGGGAGGGCCTTCCAGGCCTGGGTAGCGAGTCTGTTGATTTGTTCATACACCTGTTGTGGATACCCAAGCTGTTGATTAGCAAATCGTCCTTGGCCCATCAGCATGTCTATATCCCAGGCTGAATTTCCTGCTGCTCGATTACGTGCAGCTTGTTCAGTGGCATATTCTATATAATAAGCTTTCCAATCCAAATATTGGCCAGGATTTAAGGTGGCCCTAACCAAATTTTGCCAGTCTCCTGGGGTCATGGCATAGCGATGTAAACTCTCTATTATTGCTATAGTGAAAGCAGCTGACGACCCATATGTGCGAACTGACTCTGCGAGATGCTTAACTATTTTAAAGTCCAAAGGCTCATGATAACGATTTCCCCCCTCCTGCAGCTGGAAAACTGGGAAAGCTTGATTTGCTAAAAAAATTCCCGCATCTCTCCACATCTGACTACTAAAAGAGACACCTTCTCCTGCTCTGGGCGCAGAAGGGTTATACGGAGGAGGCGAAATTTCCTCTTTAATCAGTTCAAAAGCTTTCACTTGTTTACAAATGGCCTCTAATTCCTCCTCAGATTCATCCTCCCCCTCTGACTCTGAATCCTCCTCACTGGCCACTTTAGAGGAAGTTGAACGTTCCTCTTTTACACCGTCTAAAGCTGCCTGGCCCTCCTGCACAAATTTTCTAAAGCGCCTTTCTTCCAAACAGGCACGAATCAGCCGACAAAGCGGCCGAGTCCCTCCTGTGACAATACCTTGTTCTTCGGCGCGTTCTACGTCTCTTCCCAATTTATCCCAGCTTGCTAAAGAAAGATTCCCTGATACTGTAAACCATGGCGCTACCCTATCTATTTGTTCGAGAAAATCTTGTATTGTCTTGTCCCTAAGCTTTAGGCCTCTACTTTTCAACAAAGCTTTCAATGCTTTATGCAATGGGTGAGATGGACTATTTCCCATCTTGTCGAATCAGGACCAGCCCGATTCTCTAACTTACTTACACTAAAAAATATCCTCCTTAATGGAGCCCCCTTTGATCGGGGAAAATACAGCGCTGTTCCTCGCTTTTCCGCGAGCCTCGCTTATCCGCGAGCCTTATTTACTAAATATCCTCCTTAATGGAGCCCCCTTTGATCGGGGAAAATAACCCTCCGTAAACGGAGCCTCCTCCTCCCTTTTCGGAGTCAAGGAGTACTTACCAGCCGGCTGCCCTGGACTGCCGAGGTTCTGATCAAAGCGAAGGTCCCCGTACGGGCCAACCACTTGTCGCGCGCAGTGACGACTCTTACACGATCTTCCTCAAGCAGTTTTATTACCCCAGGTTCTTGTACAGTTCCCGCAAATCTTCTTCCCGTAAATCTTCTCTTCTCTCCCTCGTTCCCCAGAAATCTTCCCCTTATATAGAGCCCAACAGCCAATCAGCAGACTGTTCACGTGCACAACTCATGGCAACAGCCAGTCCATTGGCTGTTGCCCTATGGCATGCGGTGTTCCCGTGTATCTCATGCTCTTGTCGTCACTTCCTGAAAGCTGTTTACCACCTAAGTGCTCTGGGGAAGATTTCCGCTCAGCGCCATCTTAGCTCTCGGACTTACTGGCTGATGGGCGGGGCCCGTCACAAGTGAGACCCTATTTCAAAATAAAGAACAAAAATAGGGCTGGGGGTGTAACCCCTGGGTTCCATCCCCTGTACCACCAAAAAAAAAAAAAAGGAGCTGGGGTGTATCCCAGAAGTTGAATGCCCTGAGATTCAATCCCCAGTACTGCAAAACAAACAAACAAACAAAACAAACAAAAACTCACCTCAAAAGGCACCTTAAAAGGACTCTTAAGAATTTTTCATTTGTTTCTGTATCCACTTGTATGAATTAAGCCAGAAATTAGTAAAAAGTTTCATAAGCCAGGCGTGGTGGCACACATTGTAATCCCAGCATTCATTCGGGAGACTGAGAGGATTGCGGTTTGCGGCCAGCCTCAACCACTCAGTGAGGCCCTTTGCAATTCAGTGAGACCCTGTTTCAAAATAAAGAATAAAAAATAGGGCTGGGGGTTTAGCTCAGAGTTAGAATGCCTCTGGGTTCCATCCCCAGTATTGCAAAAAAAAGAGAAAAAAAAAGTTTTATAGCTGGATGTGGTGGCACATGCCTATAATTCCAGCTACTCAGGATGCTGAGGCAGGAGGATTTTACATTTCAAGCCGGCCTGGGAAACGTGGTGAGGTTATAGCTCAGTAGATAAATAAAAGGGCTGCATATAATGCAGTAGTGTTGTATGCAGGTTCAGCAAAAATGATAGACTCGAGAGTCCAGGGGTCTTTCCAATAGGAAGCCTTTATTAGCTGGCCAGCGGTGGTACCCTCAGCACAGAAGTTTGGCTATGGGGGCACTTACGGGGAATTAGTTACAAAATGGCAGGGGAGACAAAATGGAGTTATTTTGGCTTCACATTCCCCATGGTTTTTGTTACTCATAAACCAAATCTTTGTTTTATACTGTATCCTGGCCCTCCATGATGGCCAGATGACTGTATTGAGTTCAGAGGACCATTAAGTTCATTGCCTATATGCGCTTGTGTATGTACCCAGTGAGGCCATTGATGAGGCAAGGCCCTATCAGTGCAATTAGGCAGATCACTAGCTGAGGGCCCCAAAGAGGCAAAAGATATGGGAGCCATCCGTGTAGCCCTGTTCACAGAATGCCTAGCGGCATCCTTTTTTCTAAATTGTCTTGTAACTGTTTAATCTTATCCTGTATATTACCAGACTTATTGGCATAAAAGCAACATTCCTCTCCTAAGAATAAACAAACTCCACCTTTTTTTACAGTAAGAATTCCGATCCCCAGAGCCTGCTGAGTGGTGAGGCTGGTGCTGGGACCTTCGAGAGTGGGATCGGAGCCTGCAATGCGGCATCCACAGAGAAATATTACAGAAAATAAAAAATCATATGCTTTCCCTAATATGCAAAAACTAGGAAGAAATGGGTAATAGGAGGAAATCTAGTTGAAGAAAGGGCCCTATGGAGGAGCAATTAAGGTGACCTATCAGAGGGGAAGGGAGGAGGGAAGATGGAATCTCTTTAAAGCACACGGTGTACTTAAACAAATATAGCAGTCAATCAGTAAATCAAGCATGGGATTGAGGGAGGGGGAGGGAATGGGATGGGGATTTGATAAAGGCTAATTGGATGATGTGTGCTTGTATATCCTCACAAGTCTTGTATTCTGTTGAGATGTTTGACTACAATGCACCAATAAATATATATTAAAAAAAAAAAAGAAAGAAAGAAAAAGAATTCCGATCCCCTTCTATTCTGCAAAACCACCTTGGCAAGGGAATCTAGCTGGGCTTGGAGATCCAGAATAGTTTCTAATGTATCCAGGCTAATTTCCCAATGACCTTATCAGAGGTTGGCGTGACAAGAATCACAGTCCAGGGACTGCTCCATCGAGCTTCTAAAGAAGAGGAAGGCAGTATTTTATGAACACCTGGTCTCCATCTTGGAAGGCAGGGAGCGACTGTGTAGGCTCCTCATGCTGGTTTGCTCTGCTGGCGGCCATCGCAGTTCAGATTTCAGTTCTGATTTTATGCAGAGCTTGTAATGAACTAAGCCAATGCTGATGAACGTTTATAAACCTGTTTTGATCTAGCTGAGGCAGTATTGGTGGTGGATGTCCAAATAGGATTTCAAAAGGAATGATTCTCTTTACGTAAGAAGTACACTGTATCTGGGGGAGGGCAAAGGGGAGGAGCTCTACCAAGCTAGCGCCAGTCTCCAGAGTCAATTTAGTGAGGACTTCCTTGAGGGTTCTGTTCATCCTTTCCACTTGCCCTGAACTCTGGGGTCTGTAAGTGCAGTGGAGCTTCCAGTCTATTCTAAGTAAATTAGATAAGTCTTTTGTAACCATGGCCATGAAGGCCAGGCCATTGTCGGACTCCTCAGTAAAGGGCATGCCAAATCGAGAAATGATTTCTAAAACTAACTTTTGTGTGTGTGTGTGTGTGTGTGTGTGTGTGTGCGCGCGCGCATGATACTGTGGGTGGAACCCAGGGGCTTTTCTTCCTCCAGGCTATACTCCCAGACCTATTTTATACTTTATTTGAAGACAGGGTCTCACTAAGTTGCTGAGAGCCTCACTAAGTAGCTGAGGCTGGCTTCAAATCTGTGCCATCCTCTTGTCTCAGCCTCCCAAGTGCTGGGATTACAAGCATGTGCCACCACACCCAGCTAAGACTAACTTTTTTACTACTATCTGGGCGGTTTCAGTCCTAGTGGGAAAGGCTTCTACCCATCGTGAGTACGTATCAACAAAAACAAGGAGATACCTGTAGTGATATTTGCTGAACTCTGCCTCCGTGAAGTCTACCTCCCAATGTTCTCCCGGACAGGTACCTCTCAGCCAATGTGGCACCAGAAAATGTACTTGAACACAGATCAAGCATCTTGACATGGTGTCCCAAATAAGTTGTTGTAGCTTGCTAATGTCCTTTTTTAAGAGTTCATAAAGCTTAGTCTCTCCCAGGTGGGTAGAATAATGGAATTGCTGGACTATATAGTTCTTCCCAGGGCCTCGGGGATATAAATCTGTCCATTTGGCAGCATGGCCCATCCCGTGCTTGAGTCAATCTTTGCTCCCTTGTCTGGCAACTCCTTGGCACCCCATTCTGAATAGTGTGGGTGTGCCGGGAGACGGCGGTCTGGGACTGCAGGCAGGATGTGCAGTGGTCCCGCTGGTTTTAGGGCTGCTTCTTTTGCAGTTTGATCAGCCGAATTATTTCCCTGGGCCTCAAAGGAATTATCTTTCTGGTGAGCTCAAAGATGGATGATGGCCACCTTTTGAAGGAGCCAGAGGGCTTCCAGAAGTGCCAGAATTTCGGGAACATTTTTTATGTCTTTTCCCCCTGAAGTCAGGAGTCCCCTTCCTTCCTTCCTTCCTTTCTCTCTTTCTTTCTTTCTTTCTTTCTTTTCCCTTTCCTTTTCTTTCTTTTTTCTTCCTTCCTTCCTTTCTTTCTTCCTTCCTTTCTTTCTTTCTTTCTTTTCCCTTTCCTTTTCTTTCTTTTTTCTTTTTTCTTCCTTCCTTCCTTCCTTCCTTCCTTTCTTTTTTTTTTTGCGGGTCTGGGGTTGGAACCTAGAGGCATTTGACCTCCGAGCTACACCCCCTGCCCAACTTTTTTTTTTTTCTTTCTTTCTTTCTTTCTTCCTTTACTTATTTATTTTTTGCGGGTCTGGGGATGGAACCCAGGGGCATTCGACCTCCGAGCTACACCTCCTGCCCTATTTTTTATTCTTTATTTTGAAACCGGGTCTCACTGAGTTGCAGAGGGCCTCACTAAGTAGCTGAGGCTGTCCGCGAACCGCGATCCTCCAGGTCTCAGCCTCCCGAATGCTGGGATTACAAGCGTGCGCCACCACGCCCGGCTTATTCTTTATTTTGAAACAGGGTCTCACTGAGTTGCGGAGGGCCTCACTAAGTAGCTGAGGCTGTCCGCGAACCGCGATCCTCCAGGTCTCAGCCTCCCGAATGCTGGTATTACAAGCGTGCACCACCACGCCCGGCTTATTCTTTATTTTGAAACCGGGTCTCACTGAGTTGCAGAGGGCCTCACTAAGTAGCTGAGACTGTCCGCGAACCGCGATCCTCCAGGTCTCAGCCTCCCGAATGCTGGGATTACAAGCGTGCGCCACCACGCCCGGCTTATTCTTTATTTTGAAACAGGGTCTCACTGAGTTGCGGAGGGCCTCACTAAGTAGCTGAGGCTGTCCACAAACTGAGATTCTCTGGCTCAGCCTCCAAATGCTGGGATTATGAGCGTGCACCACTCGGCTCCCTTTCTCTATATATGGACCCATGGGCAGTGGCAAACACATAGCGACTATCTGTATAGACATTAATAATCTTGTTTTTGCCATACTGAAGACTTGTGTCAGAGCAATGAGCTCTGCCTTCTGAGCTGAAGTCCCATGTCCCAGTGCTTGTGCCCATATACCTTAGTAGCCATTACCGCAGCTGCTCCTGCGTACCAGACGCCATCCAGGATGAAGCTGCTGCCCTCTGTGAAGAGGTTTTCGTCTAGCTAATCCCAGGGCGAATCTTTCAGATCTGGTCTTGTCCCCTGGAATGTTTCCAGGGTCATAAGACAATCATGTTCTGGGGCAGCATCAGTAACACTGTCTGACAGCAAGGTGGCTGGCTTCAGGGCTGACGTGGCAGGAAACTTAACTCTCTGTATGTCTAGGAGTAAGGTCTGATAATGAGTCAATCGGGCATTGAAGTGTCTCCAACAGGTTCAGAGTAGCCGTGCGGCACTCAGACACAGTCCTAGCTGCCAAAAGCAAATCATCTACATACTGAAGTAATATAACTTCTGAATGGGCATGCCTAAAAGGTTGTAAGTCTGGTTAGTGCCTTATTGAACAGAGCTGGTGAGTTTTTAAACCCCTGCGGGCAGAGCCGGGCACGGTGGCACACGCTTGTAATCCCAGTACTTGGGAGGCTGAGACAGGAGATCGTGGACGGCCTCAGCTACTTAGTGAGGTCTATTGCAACTTAGTGAGACCTTGTTTCAAAATAAAGAATAAAAAAATAGGTCTGGGGGGTATAGCTCAGAGGTAGAATGCCCCTGGGTTTCATCCCTAGTACCACACACACAAAAATAAAACCCTGGGGCAGCCTCATCCATGTGAGCTGTACTGAGAATCCCCCCCTCAGGATCTGTCCATTCAAAGGCAAAGAGGGGCTGACTCCCCTCAGCCAAAGGCGGGCTAAAGAAGACATCCTTTAAGTTCAGGGAAGTGTAGATGACATGGCTCAGCGGTAGGAGGCTGAGAAGAGTATAGGGATTGGGCACAGTGGGATGTAGAGTTTCCACTCTTCTGTTTATCTCCCTCAGGCCCTGGACTGGTTGATAGTCGTCAGTGCCTGGCTTTTGTACAGGCAGTAGAGGAGTGTTCCATGGAAACTTGCACTGGTTTAAAATACCAGCATCTTTCTATTTGGGGGGGTTCTATTCTATGTATAAGGGTTAGAGTAGACCTTGATACATTTTAAAATAAGATGGAGAGGTCAGACATTTCAATATTGAAAGTAATCCCCACCACCACCAGACACACAGACAGACAAACAGAAAAACCGTGGATTCTTGTCCTAAGCTAAGAATAAGTATTCATCGCTTGGACAGCTACTGAAGATTTAAAGAAGTTTATTAGAAAGATAGAAATACAGAAAATAGAAATACAGCCCCATGCCAAGATGGCATGAGGGGATGACTCGAATGAGTACACCAAAGGGCTTACACGTGGACTTGGCCTTTTTATATCCATGACCTCCATCTTGTTCGCGTGACTCTGACCTGAACGACGTCCCTGTAAGGTACCTCCCCTAGCAAGGTGGGGTAAGGTGTCTCCTTTCATGGAGGGCAAGGCCAAACCCTGCCCCATCCCCCTAGATCATGTAGATCTGTCTTTAGAAAGAGGAAGCCCTAGCTCTCCTCTATTGACTTGTTAAGTACTCTGAGCTAGGTTGATTTACACTGGAATAGCTGCCTGTTGTTAGGCCGAAACCAAGTCTTTTCTTTAATCCATTTAATCTGCCTCCATTTTGACACAACTATTTTGAAATATACCAATTATTTTCTTTTGAAATATATTAATTATCAGAGCTTTCCCAAATCTTTCTAGGTCATTCCCCATACTGGCACAAAAAGTGATGTTCACAGTCACACAAAAATGTAGGTTTGCAGTTCAACACCTGGGGAGCCAGAAGGAAAGAGGAGTGAGGAGATGGGGTGTACACCTGCCACCCTGTAGGGTGTGGTATTGAGATGAATAGCTACCATTCAGTGCTAGACAGCTGCACTTTGATGCAGGAATGTGGGCGTGGTGCTGTGTATCCTATGTTTAGAGTTTGTGAGGAGTTAGAAAGGAGGTAGATAGGGCCAAGGGCCTAGGTAGAAAACCTTCATTTCCTCGTAGGCAACAAATATTAACTAACTTCCAAACCTGAAGAGACTAGATCTCCCAAGTGTCAAGTGATGAAATAGTGAGATCAGAAGCTTCCTGAGAGTGACCAGAGCTGCACAAGACTCCAGTTGTTCCTGCTGATCAACAATCCCAGGAGATTTCCGGAGAGTCCAGGAAACAGTGTTTGGAATCCCAACCGAGAGAAGGAGACTCAAAAAGAATACCATGCAAATCCCAGAACACTGCCTCTGAGACCCCAACTGAAAGAGGACACAAAAGTCTATAAACCCCAGACCAGCTGTCATGGGAAAACACAATAACTTCTAAGGGTTCTTGGCTTCCGTGACCAGAGATAAAAGCAAAAGAGGTTGTTTTTGTTTGGTTTGGTTTTTTTGGCAAGTCTGGGGAAGAAAGCCAGGAACATTCTACCTCCGAGCTACACCCCCTGCCCTATTTTTTATTCTTAATTTTGAAACAGGGTCTCACTAAGTTGCAGAGGACCTCACTAAGTAGCTGAGGTTGTCCACAAACCAAGAACCTCTAGTCTCAGCCTTCTGAATGCTAGAATTACAAGCATGTACCACCACAACCACTAAAGCAGAGGTTTTTGCTTTAGTTTTTTTTTTTTTTTTTTTTGCAGGTCTGTGGATGGAACCCAGGGGCATTCAACCTCCGAACTACAGCCCCTGCCCTGTTTTTTTTTTTTTTTTTTTTTTAATCTTTATTTTGAAACAGGGTCTCACTAAGTTGCAGAGGGCCTCACTATGTAGCTGAGGCGGTCTGCAAACTGCGATCCTGTCTCAGCCTCCAGATTGCTGGGATTACAAGCGTGTGTCACCACACCCGGCTAAAGCAGAGGTTTTAATTGCAAAAAATGAGGGCTCCCAGGGGGAAGACAGGTCTTCTTAAGAGGTGGAGAACGTCTCAGTAAGAGCAAAAGGGCAAAAAAGAAAAAAGGACAAAAAGAGGGTTTGGTCACTTTTTTAAGTTCTTTTATAGAACTTCAACAAGCTGGTGGGTGGGGTACCACAGTGGAGTCTGTACTTCCTCTTAATCTTCAGGTTCCCCTGGCAACGAGGAGGGGGGTGGGCTGGTGTCCCGACCTTTGACCTCCTCCTCCTGGACCCTTCATTTACTAGGAATCCCAGGTGTGGAAAGGGACCACTGTGATTAAGTGTGGGTAGTTTACTAGTATTGGGAATGGCCTAGGAAGATTTGAGAAAGCTCTGATTATTAGTATATTTCAAAAATAATTGTGTCGTAATGGCGGCCGACCTGGAGAGAGAAAGGCTTGGCTTTGGTCAGGAAGCAAAGACAGCTATTGAAACTTAGATTGACTTAGCTAAAAGTAATTAGCAAGTCAATAGGATAGGGCTTCCTCTTTCTAAAGACAGATCTACAGGATAGTCTAGGGAGGATGGAGCAGGGGGTTGACCTTGTCCTTCATGAAAGGAGACACCTCGCCACACCTTGCTGGGGGAGGTACCTTACAGGGTAAGGGGAGGTTCCTTACAGGGACATTCACTATGTCAGAATTATGTAAACAAGATGGAGGTCAAGGGTATAAAAAGTCGGGTCCACGTGCTGTATCTTGGGGGTGGTGAATTGGCTCGGACCACCCTCCCCCATGCCATTCTGGCACGGGGCTGTAACTATCTTCTGTATTTCTATCTTTTTAATAAACTTCTTTAAATCTTAAGCACGTGTTTGAGCTATATATACTTATCCTTGGCTCAGGACAAGAATCCATGGTTTTTGTCTGTTTTTAATTGGGTTTTGTTGTAGTTTGAGGGAAATTGTGTCCGGGACCCTAACAGGGGCCCTCGGGGACAGTTTCCTCAAAACCATATTCCCACACCGTAACATATTTCACCATAACAGGTAGCCTACTGGAGAAAAGGGGCCCTTGTGATTAAGAGTGTGGGCCCAGCTGGAGTGGTGGCGCACGCTTGTAATCCCAGCATTCAGGAGGCTGAGACAGGAAGATTGCGGTTCACAGATAGCCTCAGCTACTTAGTGAGGCCCTCTGCAACTTAGTGTGACCCTGTTTCAAAATAAAGAATAAAAAATAGGTCGGGGGTGTAGTTCAGAGGTTGAATACCCCTGGGTTTCATCCCAAGACACCCTCCCGCAAAAAAAGAGTGTGGGCCTTGGAGGCTTCTGCCTAAGACACCCTTTAGGAGTTAGAGATTATGACCTTTCCAGACTTTAAAACTGTATTTTCCTTTCCTTCCAATTTCCTCTCCTTTCTACCTAAAAATTTATTTCTTTCGTCTGACTTCACTGTAAATGGTTTCCCACTTAGCAGCCTCTCCCTCTGGGAGCTTTTCTCTCTCTTGTTGGCTTTGAGAGAAAACAGTAACTGGCAAGGCTACACTCGATGACACCTGGGGGAGCCTGGCCATATCCCCAGAGGCTGGCTGTTGCAGGCTCGGTCCCAGCTATTAGCCCTGTTGGGAGGGGTGAAACCTTAGGGGTGGGTCACTGGGGATGTGTAGCTTGTGTCCTAGCCCCTTCCTCCTTCCCTCTGTTAGAAGTAAATTTTCTGGCAACTTAAAAAAAAAAAAAGACACATATTTGAAGCACCTCAGCAAGGCAAATTTTACTTTTTGCAAAAAGGGATCCTGCCACAAGTCAGTCAGATGTGTGAGAACATCATAGAGGAAATTTGCTGGCGTTTTATTTCCAGTGTGCTCCCATTGGTGGGAACACAGCCTCACACTCTTAATGCCATTGGCTGGAGCAGATGCCGGGGAGGGGGTGGCATTCACAATTTCCGTGAAATGCTATCATTTCAAAAATACAAGCTCACATTGATAGGTTGGGTGCCTCCCTTTCCCCACGACATCCCGCAGCGGGGACAGGAGACGGAACGGGAAGCCAGAGCAGAGATGTTGGGAGACTCCAGCCCTCACCGGCAGACTATAGAGGTCACGATGTCGCGAGAGGACCAGCATTCCCAGCCGCTAGCTCCACCCCAGTATAAATACCCTCACCACCTCTCTGCCATGACTCTTCCCCACGGCTGGCAGACCTCCTCCGAAAGTGCAAGTTTAATTAAAGAGGTCTTTAATAACTTGGCTGGTGTTTGCCTCCTTCTAAACCCCAACTCAATTTCAACATTTAAAGTTACACAGTAGCAGTTTTACAACTCTGAGCCCAAGTCAAACCATTTCTTTGACAGAAAAGATCCAATTATTTCTCACACTTCCCTATCCCTCCCTGTTTCTTGGCCTCCAAGAGAAAAGCAGTTTTCCTCAGTCACACCCTCTACCTTGCCTCAGGCCCATGAACCGAAACCTCAGAAACCAAGAGCCAAAATAAAATAAATCTTTCTTCCTGTAAGTTGTTTTTCTCAGACCTTTACCACAATGAAAAGCTAACACTATGATGAAAAAACATTTTTTTGGTGGTAGTAGGGATTGAACCTAGGGAGAGGCATTCTACCTTCAAGCTACTACACCCCAGCCCTTTTTATTTTTTGTTTTGAAACTGTCTCACTAAGTTGCTGAGGCTATCCTCAAACATTGATCCCCTTGTCTCAGCCTCCCAAATACTGAGATTACAGGCAATGTGCCACCACACCAGGCTTAATAAAACTTTTAATTCCCCCAAACACTACCTTTTATCTCTTTGCATCATGGGGATTGAACCTAAGACCTTGTTTACACCAGGCAAGTGCTCTACAACTGAGCTATATCACTAGCTCTTTTTCTTTTTATATTTTGAAATAGCATCTCATTAAGTTGTACAGGTTGACCTTGAACTTGTGATCCTCCTGTCTCAGCCTCCTGAGTAGCTGAGATTATCGGAATTCACCCAGTTCATTACAATGTGTGTGTGTGTGTGTGTGTGTGTGTGTGTGTGTGTGTATGTGTGTTTTACTGGAGATGGGGGCATACTACCTCCAAGCTATACTTCCAGCCCTATTGTATTTTTTATTTTGAAACAGTATCTCACTAGGTTGCAGAGGGCCTCACAAGTTGCTAAGGCTGCTCTTGAACCCAGATCCTAAACTACTCTCAAGTACTGGGATCATTATTTTTTGTGTGTATGGTACTGGGGGTGGAACCCAGGGGCTTTTCTACCTACTACTGGGGTATACTCCCAGACCTATTTTATACTTTATTTGGAAACAGGGTCTCACTAATTTGCTAAGAGCCTCACTAAGTAGCTGAGGCTGGCTTTGAACCTGTGCAATCCTCCTGTCTCAGCCTCCCAAGCGCAGGGATTACAAGCGTGTGCCACCATACCCAGATCAAGTACTAGGATTATAAGCATGTACCACTATGCCTGGCACAAAAATATTTTTAAGAAAAAAAAATTCTATTAGGAACAGGAGTTAAAAAAAAAAAATCTGAGCTGGGCGTGGTGGCGCATGCTTGTAATCCCTGTGCTTGGGAGGCTGAGATAGGAGGATCACACAGGTTTGAAGTCAGCCTTAGGTACTTAATGAGGCTTTCAGCAACTTAGTGAGACCCTCAGGAAGGGGAGTAAAAGGTTTATTGGAAGCAGCAGGGAATGTGGCAAGGGTGGCTGAACACCCCCAAGGGGGCTGGAACTCTGGGTCCAGCAGCTGCCTTCAGGACAATACTTGAGAGTAGCCCAAGCCGAATTGCCTTCAGGTGCCAGAAGGGAATAGAGAAAAGTGGCTGAGCACCCCATAGGGGCTGTCGGAACTCAGGGGTCCCCGAGTGTTGCCCGAGCCAAGTGCCCATCAGTTGCAAACTACTTTCTCCCAGAGTCCACGCGATCTGCCAGAAAAGAGGTACAGGTCACCCCTAGGGGCCTGGCCAGCCATGATATCCAGCAGAGGCCTTCAGGTCACTACTCGAGAGTCGCCCTCAGATGTACTCTGCCTTCTCTCAGGGCCAACACAACCTGCGAGAGAGAACAGCTCCCCAAAAGGGGAGGGGGTCCCAGAGTGGGTAACTGTTCTGCTAGGGGGACTAAGGCTTTGTCAATTCCTGGGAATCCTCTCTTGGTTGTGGTGACTTTGGGATTCCAAGGAGAATTTGCATAGGGCATTTGCAAGTCCTTTGAAGGGTCTCCTTTCAGGAATGCCAGACTTGCTCGGTGGGTTTGTTGATTAGGAAACTCAGGATGGCTTTGTGAAGCTCTGGCCTTCTTATCTCTGAGCCTTTGGAATTTCAGGCATTTGTCGCCCCTCAGGAAACTCAGGAAATTAACTTTTTTCTACCAAGGCCTTTTCCCTATCTGCCTATTTCTTTTCTACCTCAAAATAAATAAATAAATAAATAAATAATAAAATAAATAAATAAATAAATAAAATAAATAAATAAAATATAAAATAGGGCCGGGAGTTTATCCCAGAGAAAGCCTGTGGGTTCCATCCCCAGTATCACCAAAAAAAAAAAAAAAAATTTACAAACCGGGCGTGGTGGCCCACGCTTGTAATCCCAGGGTTTGGGAGGTGGAGCACCACACAGACACACACACACACACACACACACACACACACACACACACACACACACACTCTATATGCAGGCAGGCAGTCTGTTGCTTTGTGGACTGTTAGGAAATCTGAGGACAAAAGAAACAAGACTTGACAGATCAGAACAGGCTTTATTTGGAGTAAATCCTGGGAGGGGGATCGACCAGAAGAGAGAGCCCCTGAGAGTCAGAGCCTCCTTCCTTACATACCAGGGGCTTTTTATGGGGCAAGGAAGGGGGTCTGTGCAGGTTGGTAGGCTAGTGAGCCATCAGGTCATCGCAGGGTGGGGTAATAGTCAGGGGCGTTTCTTTGTCTTCGCACCATTTCTTGGGTCTCTGTCCTCATTTTCCTCTGGCAAGACCTCAGGGCCCACCTCACAGAGCCCACTCTCATCTCCCAAGCTCCAGTTTAGCACTCTCATGCTGCTTGGTGTAAATATCTTAAGATGTCATGCTTAACATTACCTGGGAGATTCAACAAGATAAATATTAGCTACTACAAGAAATTGGCTGAGGACCTAGAAATGGTATTTGGAGTGGCAGGGAGAAGTGGAAAGTAAAGATACTGTGGAACTACACAAACATTAGAAAAAAGGATAAAGCCTCCCTTATTTTGTGTAAGGACTTAACATCATTAAATGTTTTAGTTTCTTAAGTGCGAGATTGGGATGAGTTACATTATAGCCTGAAAAAGCAACCATTGGTTTAAATATGGTTTCTGGAACTGGCTACTAGGTATTAGGCTGGTTGGTAAATACCATCAAATATGTTTAATTAATAGAAAGATTTCAAGAAAACCAACAAAGATGATAATAACTACAAAGCAAGTTGATAATCAGGTTTAAATATGATCACCAAATAAAGGAAATGTTTACTTTAGAAATGATATGTTAGTATCAGTAGATTCCACGGAGGTAATCAGGCTGAAGTGAAATTTGACTGACATAGCAAAAATATCTCTTTAACATCTAGCCAAGCCGGAGGTGGTGGCACACGCTTGTAATCCCAGCTTTCAGGAGGAGGAAACGGGAGGATCGCAGTTTACTACGGACAGCCTCAGCTACTTAGTGAGGTCCTTTGCAACTCAGTGAGACCCTGTCTCAAAATAAAGAATAAAAAAATAGGGCCGGGCGTGGTGGTGCACGCTTGTAATCCCAGCTCTTGGGAGGCTGAGACAGGAGGATCGCGCAGGTTCGAAGCCAGCCTCAGCTACTTAGTGAGGCTCTCAGCAACTTAGTGAGACCCTGTTTCCAAATAAAATATAAAAAAGGTCTGGGAGTATAGCCCAGAGGTAGAAAGCTCCTGGGTTCTACTCCCAGTACCACCAAAAATAAATAAAATAAATAAATAAAATAAATAAATAAATAAATAAACAAGTAAATAGGGCAGAGGGTGTAGCTCGGAGGTAGAATGCCCCTGAGTTCCATCCCCAGACCCCCCCCAAAAAAAAAAGTCTAGTCAAGCTGTGCATGGTGGCACAGGCTTGTAATCCCAGTACTTGGGAGGCTGAGATAGGAGGAACACAGGTTTGCAGCCAGCCTCAGCTACTTAGTGAGGCCCTCTACAACTTAGTGAGACCCTGCTTCAAAATAAAGAATAAAAAATAGGGCTGGGGCTGTAGCTCCAAGGTAGAATGCCTCTGGGTTCCACCCCTAGTACAACATAAATAAATAAATAAATAAATAAATAAATAAATAAATAAATAAATAAATAAAGTCAAGCTGGGTGTGGCAGCACATGTTTGTAATCTGAGTACTTGAGAGGCTGAGACGAGGTTCACAGGTTCCAGACCAGCCTCTGCCACTTAGGTAGAACCTGTTTCAAAATAAAAAATAAAAATCAAGCTCGAGGTAGAGTTTGAAGATAGAACACCCCAGAGTTCAGTCCTCAGTAACACACACACACACACGCACGCACGCACGCACGCACATGCACATGCACACACATACACACTAAGTCAATTTAACCATCTCACTATGAAAAAGGAGCAATAATCCTTTTCCTCTTTCATTTCTGACCTAGACAAAGCTTTACCCAAAGAATTAAAAAACAAGCCTGGTGTGGTGGTACACGCTTGTAATCCTGGTACTTGGGAGACTGATACAGGAGGATACCAGGCTCAAGGTCAGCCTCAGCAACTTAGTGAGGACCTCTGCAACTTAGTAAGACCCTATTTTAAAATAAAAAAAATAAAGCCGGGCATGGTGGCACATGCTTGTAATCCCCATGCTTGGGAGGCTGAGACAGGAGGATTGCACATGTTCGAAGCCAGCCTCAGCTACTTAGTGAGGCTCTCAGCAACTTAGTGAGACCCTGTTTCCAAATAAAATATGAAATAGGTCTGGGAGTATAGCCTGGAGGTAGAAAGCCTCTGGGTTCCACCCCCAGTACCACCAAAAATAAATTAAATAAATAAAAATAAAAAATAGCCGGGTGTGGTGGCGCACGCTTGTAATCCCCGTGCTTGGGAGGCTGAGACAGAAGGATCGCAGGGGTTTGAAGCCAGCCTCAGCTACTTAGTGAGGCTCTCAGCAACTTAGTGAGACCCTGTGTCCAAATAAAATATATATTAAAAAAAAGGTCTGGGAATATAGCCCGGAGGTAGAAAGCCTCTGGATTCCACCCCTAGTACCACCAAAAAATAAAATAAAATAAAATAAAAAATAAGCCGGGTGTGGTGGCGCACACTTGTAATCCCAGCATTTGGGAGGCTGAGACCAGAGGATCGCTGTTCGCGGACAGCCTCAGCTACTTAGTGAGGCCCTCTGAAACTCAGTGAGACCTGGTTTCAAAATAAAGAAAAATAGGGCAGGGGGTATAGCTCAGAGGTCGAATGCCCCTGGGTTTCATCCCTAGACCCGCAAAAATAAATAAATAAAATAAAAAATAAAATAAAGTAGGCCTGGGGATGTAGCTCAGAGGGAGAAAGCCCTTGGGTTCAATCCCCAGTACCACACACACACACACACACACACACACACACACACACACAAAAAAAAAAAAAAAAAAACCCACAAAATATCTGGGCACAGTAGGACATGCCTGTAATCCCAGTACAGGGGGCTGGGGTATAGCTTAGTGACAAAGCATCCCTATAATCCCCAGTGCCACAAATAAATAAATTAATATTAAAAATACAAAAGACAGGAGGATTGCAGTTTGTGGACAGCTTCAGCTACTTATTGAGGCCCTTTGCAACTCAGTGAGATCTTATTTCAAAATAAAGAATAAAAAATAGGGCTGAAGGTATAGCTTGGACGTAGAATGCCCCTGAGTCCTAGCCCCAGTACCGCAAAAAAAAAAAAAAAAAAAAAAAGATATGTTGGTTTTATATAACCTTATTATTCTACCCAAACTAATCTGTTCAGACTTACATAATTATAGCTACATGGTTTGGATCCACACTGCCCCCCAAAGCCTCATGTGTTGAAGACAGTGTGCAGAGGGGGACTCTGGGGAGCGATTGAATCACGAGGGCTCTGTCCTCATCAGTGGAGTTAGTGCTCCATTGGGAGGTGGTGGAAACTACAGGGGTGGGATCTAGTTAACAGCAGCAGGTCCTTGAGGGGTGTGCCCTTGGACAGTGTATCTTTTCCCTGCCCCCATTTCTGTCTCTCTTTCTCTTCCCAGTTGCCATGAGGTGAGCAGCCTTGCTCCACAACACCCTTTTGCGATGACATAATATCTTACCATGGGATCAGAGACAATGGAGTCAGCTGACCAGGGACTGAATAAACCTTTCTTCCTTCAAAGTGATTTGCTCAGATATTTTGTCACAGCAATGAAACCTAACACACTCTGTGTGTGTGTGTGTGTGTGTGTGTGTGTGTGTGTGTGTGTATACATATATATCTCTTAGAAGTCAAGACATTAACTCTGGCTATTGTTTGACTGGTGTGAGATGGGTGGGTCTCTGACCTACATTTTGTGTGTGTGTGTGTGTGTGTGTGTGTGTGTGTGTGTGTGTGTGTGTGTGATTACTAGGAATTGAGCCCAGGGATGCTCTACCATAAGCTATACCTGCTTATGGTAGAGCATTATTTTGAAGTGGTTTCAGGAAGATGCTGAGACTTTCCTTGAACCTGCCTCATGAGACTTCCTGTCTCAGCCTCCCAGGCACTGGGATTACAGGCATACACAACCACACTCAGCTTAAACTGATTAAGCAGTTAAATAGTAAAATGGGCACCTTAGTACTTATAATAAACTTTAGGTTTTTTTTTTTAGTATTGCTATGCTATTATGCTATTATTTCAGAAAATAAATGGTTTATGGACACATGAGTCATTTCTGATGTTTAAAGTTCTAGGAGCTACCTGGGCCTGTTAGTGGTACACACCTGTGACCCCAGCTACTTGGGGACTTAAGGCAGGAGGATCACAAGCTAGAGGCAGCCTGGGCAATTTAGCAAGACTCTGTTTCCCAGAAAAAAAAAAAGGTGAGGGGAGAAGGGGATAGGATGTAGCTTTGTGATAAAGTGCCCCTGGGTTCAATCTGCAGCACTCAAAACAAATAAACAAACAAACAAATAACAGGCGCTGGGAGGGCTAGGGCTTGAGATAGTGCCAATGCCCTCAGTGGAAGCAGCATTCTGCCGATCCTTTGTTAGGCTGCCATCCTCCTGGCATGGAGGGCACATCTGTGGCTTTGCAGAGAACAGCAGCTGATTCTGTTCAGATTGGAGCGAGGCTGCAGGCTGGGGCTTTCTTCCAGGGGCTTTTTTAGTTTAACATTTTCCTCTTGAACTTCCTGCTTCCCATCCTGGGGTTCCAGCTTCTGGGAACCCTTTTCTGGGGTGCTCCCTGTTGCCGTGTAAATTTTGTTCTTTGTTCTGTTTTAGTTCTAATTCAGTCTGGTTTGCTGCCTAGGGAGCTCCTGCACTTCCGGCTGCAGATGGTTGAAGTCCTGTTTGACGAGCAGATTGTCCAGCTCAGCAGACAGGCAGCCTGGCTCAGCCTGGCTCAGCCTTGGCTCCAGCTGTTTAACGGTAGCAGCCATCTGACTAGCTTTCTCTTCCAAGCAACTGTTTAGTTCACTTTTCTGTTTTATTCCTAAGTCAGGACCCTCCAGCTTAAAGGCAAGCTGGTGTTGAGAGCCCTGAGACCATCCAGCTGCTGCAGAGACCCCAGGGACCCTGCTTCTCACGGCGTCTTCCTCCAGCATCTCCATAGCCAGGTCTGTCTCCTGCCCCAGGCTGCTGTGCACCCCCAAGTCTGTCAACATCCAGCCGTAACCTTGTCTCCCCTAAATGTTTTCTTGTTTCGCTTAGTGCTTGCACTTTTGCAGTTCTGTCTTCTCCGGACCCTTCCAACTGGATTCCAGTATGTGGGGACTTCTTTAACGCGTTCCATTTCTCCTTGCAAAGTAATAAGCTTGTTGCTTAGGACTGCAAGCTCTGTCAGCGAGTGTGAGATTTTTCCAATGCATCTACCTTAGTTTGAAGGTTGTTCACAGTAGCCTTTCAGATGTCTGCTGAGTTCTCCTACATACTTCTTTGGGTCCAGAATTGCAGTAATCTGACTGCCCCCCTCGCTGCCTTCACTGTGTTCCCATCCTTGAGATGCACTGAAAAGTCTATAACTGCTGAGCGTGGGGGCCCATGCTTGTAATTCCAGTACTTGAGAAGCGGAAGAGGAGGAGGAAGAAGAAGAGAAGCGGAAGAAGAGGAAGATCACGGTTCAAAGCCAGCCTCAGCAGCTTAGCGAGGCTCTCAGCAATTTAGTGAGACCTTGTTTCCAAATAAAATATAAAAATAGGTGTGGGAGCCAGGAATGGTGGCACATGCTTGTAATTCCAGGAGGCTGAGATAGGAGAATTGAGGTTTGCAGTCAGCCTCAGCTACTTAGTGAGTCCTCTGCAACTTAGTGAGACCCTGCTTCAAAATAAAGAATAAATCGGCCATGGTGGCGCACGCTGGTAATCCCCGCGCTTGGGAGGCTGAGACAGGAGGATCGCACAGGTTCGAAGCCAGCTTCAGCTACTTAGTGAGGCCCTGTTTCCAATAAAGTATAAAATAGGTTTGGAGTATAACCCAGAGATAGAAAAGCCCCTAGGTTTCACCCCTAGTACCACACACACAAAAATAATAATAATAAAGAATTTAAAATGTAGCTTGGAGATAGAATGCCTCTCCCTGAGTTCCATCCCCAGTACCACAAAAAAAAAAAAAAGAAAGAAAGAAAAGAAAAAAGAAAAGAAAAGAAAAGAAGGAAAGAAATAAAAAAGAAAAGAAAAAATAGGTCTGGGGGTGTAACCTGGAGGTAGAAGGCCCCTGGATTCTATCTCCAGTTCCACTAAATTAATAAATAGAAAATAAAAATCTCTAACTCCAATCTAAGAGCCTGAGAGTCCAAATCTCCCTTTCATCCTGAAATTGGCACCAGTAAACCAGCAATCAGTGCTCTTTCTTCTATCATGAGGCACTGGGTTCAAAGAATTCACTGAGAAGTTTCTTTTTTTTTTTTTTTTTGTGGTACTGGGGTTACTGGAAGCCCTTCTACCTCCGGCCTACACTCTCAGACCTATTTTGTACTTTTTATTTGGAAACAGGGTCTCTTAAGCCAGCACAGCTGGCTTCATTCAAACCTGCGCGATCCTCCTGTCTCCACCTCCCAAGCGAGGGGATTACAAGTGTGCGCCACCACGCCTGGCTGAAAAGTTTCTTATTATTGATCAAAGCTTTTCTATATTCTGGAAGTTTCTTTTGCATTAATACTAATACTTTTTATTTTTTATTTTTTATATTTTTGCAATACTGGGGATGAAACCCAGAGGCATTCGACCTCCGAGCTACACTCCCTGCCCTATTTTTTATTCTTTATTTTGAAACAGGGTCTCACTAAGTTGCAGAGGGCCTCACTAATTAGCTGAGGCTGTCCGCAAACCACGATCCTCCTGCCTCAGCCTCCCAAATGCTGGGATTACAAGCGTGCCCACCTGGCTTTGCATTAAACTAAATGAATCCGGGCTCTTCCTCTGCCTGCTGAAGTCTAAAGTCCTGGAAGCTCTTTAACACTTTCTGTTATTTCTGGAACAAAGTTTTCTACTAGTTTGAGAGGCCCCCACGATTTATTTTGTCCAAGAAACTTTTTTTGGCTTTCAAGCCATCTTTCAGACAGTGTTCCATCACCATGAAGCGTTGCTGCAGAGGTGCATGAGTCCTCCCAGGTTCAGTGGACTCAGTTGAGCCCTTGATACTCAGCCTGGCATGTCCATCAGTTTCATGCCTTCATTAGCCATGGAGGTAATTCAGGCAATACTTGCTGCCAGCGCCGCCCCTGCTCTGGAAGCAGCAAGGGAAGTGGAAGCAGGGTGGTGGTTAGGTACTCCAGACACCCTGCTGTGCGGCTGCTGCAGGGAAGCCCAGGCCTCCATCGCCTGGTAGAGCAGGAAGAAGGGACTGGAAATCTGATTTCAAATGTCTAAATTCTGAGTCCTGCCGGGCGTGGTGGCACACGCTTGTAATCCCCGCGCTTGGGAGGTGGAGACAGGAGGATCCCGCAGGTTCGAAGCCAGCCACGCTGGCTTAAGAGACCCTGTTTCGCCGGGCGTGGTGGTGCACGCTTGTAATATCCGCGCTTGGGAGGCTGAGACAGGAGGATCGCGCATATTTGAAGTCAGCCTCAGCTACTTAGTGAGGCTCTCAGCAACTTAGTGAGACCCTGTTTCTAAATAAAATAGAAAATGGGTCTGGGAGTATAGCCCGGATAGAAAGCCTCTGGGTTCCACCCCCAGTACCACAAAAAGAGATCCTGTTTCCAAATAAAAAGTATAAAATAGGTCTGGGAGTGTAGCCTAGAGGTAGAAGGGCTTCCAGGAACCCCAGTACCACCAAAAAAATAAAAATTAGTAGTAGTAATAATAATAATAATAATAGTAATAATAATAATAAATCCTGAGTCCTGTAATCCTGGCCTTATTACCCTGTGGCACCTAAGCAGAGAAAAGCTACTTATTTGATTGATTGGTTGTGGTACTGGGGATTGAACCCAGGGGCATTCTCCCTCTGAGCTACACTTCCAATCCTATTTTATTTTTATTTTGAAACAGGGTTTTAGTAGGTTGTTGAAAGTCTCACTACTTACTGAGGCTGTCCTCAAACCTGTGATCTTCCTGTCTCAGCTTTCGAAGTACTGGGATTACTGGTATGCACCAACACACCTGACTGAGAAAAGTATTTTATTTATTTTTATTTTGGTACTGGAGACAGAACGCACAGGCATTCTGCCTCTGAGCTACACTCCCAGCCCTGATTTTTATTTTTATTTTGAAACAGGGTCTCACTGAGTTGCAAAGGCCCTCACTAAGTACCTGAGGCTGGCTGCAAACTGTGATCTTCCTGTCTCAGCCTCCCAAGTACTGGGATTACAAGCGTGTGCCAGCATGCCCAGCTGAGAAAAGTATTTTATTACAAAAAAAGATAGCTGGGTGTGGTGGTGCATGCTTATAATCCCAGTACCTGGGAGGCTGAGGCAGGATTCCAGGTTTACAGCCAGCCTCAGCAGTGAGGCCCTCCACAACTTAGTAAGACCTTGTTTCAACATTAAAAATAAAATTTTAGCTGGGCGTGGTGGCACACACTTGTAATCCCAGTATTTGGGAGGTTGAGAAAAGAGGATCTCAGGTTCATGACCAGCCTCAGCTACTAAGTGAGGCTCTAGCAATTTAGCAAGTCCCTGTTTCATAATAAAGAATAAAAATAGAGCTGGGAGTATAGCTCAAGGTAGATGCCCCTGGGTTCATTACCAGTACCACACACACAAACAAAAATAAGAGTAAAAAATAAAATAGAAGATGTAGCTCAGAGGTAGAAGCCCCTGGGTTCAATCTCCAGCACCAAAAAAAAAAAAAAAAAAAAAAAAAGACAGTATGCCGAGAGAGATAACCTATGTATGGTTCCTGGTTTAGTTAGCTTTTCATTGTCGTGACAAATACCTGCCAAAACCAATTTAGAGGAAGAAAGATTTATTTTGGCTCATAATTTCAGATCATGTTCAGCTAGACACATTGTTTTCAGGCCAATATGGAGCAGACACATCATGGTAGAAGGGCGTGGCAAAGGGAAACTGCTGAGCTGGGGCAGCTGGGAAGCAGTGAGAGAGATGGGCAGGAAGGGGACACCCAAGTGCACCCCAGCACTCCCTCACTCCACTAGGATGATCCGTCAGTGGACCAATCTGTCAACGAGGTCAGAGCGCTCCCGACCCAGTCACTTCCTGAAGGCCCACCTGGGAACAAGGCTGTGCACAGGGGCCCGGGCCTTCACAGGAGCCTCTGGGAATACTCCAAAGCCAAGCCTAACAGGTCCCAGGGGTTTGCCAGGTGGAATAGAATCAAATTGGCTGCTTTTAAAACAGCTGGGTGCCGGGTGTGGTGGCGCATGCTTGTAATCCCCACGCTTGGGAAGCAGAGACAGGAGGATCGCACAGGTTCAAAGCCAACCACGCGTTGGCTGGCTTAGGAGACCCTGTTTCCAAATAAAAACGTAAAAATAGGTCTGGGAGTGTAGCCCGGAGGTAGAAGGGATTCCAGGAACCCCAGTAACACCAAAAAAAAAAAAAAAAAAAAAAAAACAGCCGGGCATGGTGGCGCATGCTTGTAATCCCCGCACTTGGGAGGCTGAGACAGGAGGTTTGCACGGGTTCAAAGCCAGCCTCAGCTACTTAGTGAGGCTCTCAGCAACTTAGTGAGACCCTGTTTCCAAATAAAGTATAAAATAGGTATGAGAGGATAGCCCGGAGGTAGAAAGCCTCTGGGTTCCACCCTCAGTATACCAAAAAATAAATAAATAAAACACATTTCCACACAAACGGAATCCAGAAGGTTTGTGTTGGGATCCGGGAAGCCGCATTTCTCTTTACTTGTTTTCTCTCTTCTAAATATAATTTGGGGCTGTCCCTGAGTCTCATTTTAACCCTTCTGACATTACTTAAGGCTTTAGGAATATTATTGCTCCTTGACACCAGCCGCCTAGACATTAACACAGAATGCAGCCTTTATGTTTGTAAGAGGAACCATCCCCATGAGAGCCTAGCAGAAAAGGCACTGGAATTGGGTTCAAGCCCCAACCCTACCACTTCCTACATATCTTTTTGGAGCCTTATTCTACAAATTTGTAAAATACAAATAATTTACACATTTGGAAATGCCACTAATAGACTATCTCATCTTAGTCATCAATATATACATTTTAACACATTACAAATTACCCTATATAACTTCACAGGACTGTTGTAATGAGTATGTGAAGATAATATAGGCAAGATGGTGCCCAGCACAGAACCATTCACAGCTAGTGGGATAGGAAGATACATTATATTTTAGTTGTGAAATTAAACCAAAATGAAGGAGGGTTAAACAAAGAGAGCCAATTTTGAGAACTTTTTTTTAACTTTTGATGTGTGTGTGTGTGTGTGTGTGTGTGTGTGTGTGTGTGTGATGTGCTAGGGATTGAACCCCAGATGCATTTTACCTAAGAGGTACACCTGTGGCCCTTTTTTTTTTTTTTTTTTTTTTTGCAGTACTGGGGATGGAACCCAGGGGCATTGTACCTCCAAGCTATACTCCCAGCCCTATTTTTCAGTCTTTTTATTTTTGAAACAGGGTCATACTGAGTTGAGAAGGGCCTCACTAAGTAGCTGAGGCTGTCGTGAACCATGATCCTCTTGTTTCAGCCTCCCGAATGCTGAGATTACAAGCTTATGCCACCATGCCACCACACCCAGCCTATTTTATTTTTTATTTGGAAACAGAGTCTCACTAAGTTGCTGAGGCTGGTTTTGAACCTGCAGTCCTCCTCAATTTTGAGAACTTCTATAGGATAACTTATACTATTCAACTGCAGTAAGAGGCAAGGAAAGCTTGCAACACAAATGTGTTTTGTTTGTTTGTTTGTTTTGCAGTGCTGGGGATGGAACCCAGGGCATTCTACCTTCGCGCTACATCCCCAGCCCTTTTTTTTTTATTCTTTATTTTGAAACAGGGTCTCACTGAGTTTCAAAGGGCCTCGCTAAGTAGATGAGGCTGTGTGTGATCCACAGTCCTCTAGTCTCAGCCTTCCAAATGCTGGGATTACAAGTGTGCGCCAGGACACCCAGCCTATTTTATATTTTTATTTGGAAACAGAATCTCACTAAGTTGCTGAGGCTGGTTTTGAACCTGCAATCCTCCTCAATTTTGAGAACTTCTATAGGATAACTTATACTATTCAATTCCAATAAGAGGCAAGGAAAGCTTGCAACACAAATATGAATTTTTTGTGACATTTGTGGGATAAATCAAGTACTGACTTAGATTTTCCCATCGTGTATGGTGACAGAATTTAGTAATTTATTTTGCCTGACTTTAGTTTTTGTTTGTTTGATGCTGGGGATTGAATTTTTTTTTTTTTTTTTTTTTTTCGGTACTGGGGATGGAACCTAGGATCATTTTACCTCTGAACTATACCCCCAGCTCTGTTTTTTTAATTCTTTATTTTGAAACAGGATCTCACTAAATTGCAGAAGGCCCTACTAAGTAGCTGAGGCTGGTCAAGAACCTGCAATCCTCCTGTCTCAGTCTCCCAAGTACTGGAATTACAAGCCTGTGCCACCATGCCTGATACTCACCAATATTCCCATCTGTATCAGGTCGGCCAAAATGCTTGTTTATTTTTTGGCTAGGCACTCATAATTTCTTTCTTTAAATGTGTGTGAGCTGGGCGTGGTGGTGCACCCTTGTAATCCCAGTGCTTAGGAGGCTGAGACAGAAGGATCACACAGTTTTGAAGCCAGCCTCAGCTACTGAGTGAGGCTCTCAGCAACTTAGTGATAGCCTATTTCCAAATAAAGTAAAAAAAAAAAAAAAAAAAAATTTGGTCTGGGAGTATAGCCCGGAGGTAGAAAAGCTCCTGGGTTCCTCTCCCAGTCCCATACACAAAAAAATAATGTGTGTGTGTGTGTGTGTGTGTGTGTATGTTTTGTGGCACTGGGGATTGAACTCAGGGGCATTCTACCTCCAAGATACACCCCGTGATTTATTTTTTTATTCTTTATTTTGAAACAGGATGTCACAAAATTGTGGAGGGCCTCACTAAGTAGCTGAGGCTGGCCATGAACCTATGATCCTGCTGTCTCAGCCTCCCAAGTACTGGGATTATAAATGTGCACCGCCCCTGGCTAAATACTAATTTTTACTGGCAGTAAATATAGAATATAAATGCCTAGTTGAGCCTGGTGAGGTGGTACAGGCTTGTACTCCCAGAACTTGGGAGGCTGAGACAGCAGGATCATAGGTTCATGGACATCCTCAGCTACTTAATGAACCCCCTTCAACTTAGTGAGATTCTGTTTTTTAAAATATAGAATAAAAAATAGGGCTGGAGGTGTAGCTCAGATGTAGAATGCCCTAGGGTTCAATCCTTAGCAATATATATATATATATATATATTCAACATATATATATATATATATATATATATATATATGTTGAATTATACTACTAGGGTTAAATCCTTAGCTATATATATATATATATATATATATATATATATATATATATGTGTGTGTGTGTGTGTGTGTGTGTGTGTGTGTGTGTGTGTTGAATTATACTACAAATACATAAAATTCCAGATAGGAGTAGAGAAAAACAATTTTTTTTCAATTTTTTTTCTTTCTTTTTTTTTTTTTGCAGTACTGGGAATGAAACCTAGGGACATTCTACCTCTGAGCTATACCTCCAGCCCTATTTTTTATTCTTTATTTTGAAACAGTGTCTCGCTGAGTTGCAAAGGGCTTTATTAAGTAGCTGAGGCTATCTGCAAACCACTATCCTCCTGTTTCAGCCTTCCAAATGCTGGGATTACAAGTGTGCGCTACCATGCCCAGCTAATTTTTTTTTTTTTTTTTTGGTAGTACTGGGGGTGAAACCCAGAGACTTACTACCTCTGGGCTATACTACCAGACCTATTTTATATTTTATTTGGAAACAGGGTCTCACTAAGTTGCTGAGAGCCTCACTAAGTAGCTGAGGCTGGCTTTGAACCTATGCAATCCTCCTGGTGCAAGCCGGGTGTGGTGGCGCTCGTTTATAATCCCCGGGTATGGGAGGCGGAGACAGGAGGATCGCACAGGTTCAAAGCCAGCCTTGCTTGCTTAAGAGACCCTGTTTCCAAATAAAATGTAGAGAATAGGTTTGGGAGTGTAGCCTGGAGGTAGAAGGGTTCCATTGCCAGTACCACACACACAAAAAAACTATATATATATATATGGTTGTGATGTGACCTTTAGGTGCAGCAAAACCACATGGATATGCAGAATTAGTATCTTAGCATCTGCAACTAACCCCAGCCTTCTGAAGAGTAAAATTATTGCTTTTTCTGTTCCCTTCCAGGAAAGAAGCACTAGCAGTGTGGGCTGAGTATGGCTTTCCACACGGTAATGGGTATTTTGGTATTTCAGTATCAAAGTTGTTTGGATTCCATTAATAAAGTATTTCAAAGTTATAAAGTATTTCAAAATTTAATTATGAATCAGGTTTACATACTGTTAAACAGGCACTAAAGCTCGGTGTAATGGCTCCTAACAACACCAGCAGGACCACACAGGCACCGCCGAAGCTTCTCGTCACGCCGTGCTAATACCCAGCACACTGGAGCAGTACAATTATTTCAAGGAACAATTTACAAAATGTGCAATTGCGTATCCTTCAGCCTTTCACACATCCTTTCAAGGCTCGCCGCGCATGCTGGAATGGGAGGACTTAAATCTCAACATACTGTTTATTGCACCCAGAGTACTGGCTGGAAATCCACTTTCTCTCTGGGAGGACCAAATGGAAGATGATGGATGTGTTTTTGACACTATAAAAACTTAATCATAGCAGTGTGTGTGTGTGTGTGTGTGTGTGTGTGTGTGGTACTGGGATTGAACCCAGGGGCATTCTACCTCTGAGCTACACCCCCAGCCCGAATTTTTATTTTGAAACAAGTTCTCACTGAGTTGCAGAGGGCCTCTCAAGTTGCTGAGGCTGGCCGAGAACCTATGATCCTTCTGTTTCAGCCTCCCAATTACTGGGACTACAAGCATGCGGCACCACACCTGGCTTAATCATAGTATTATAAAATGCAATTTAACTGAGAAGAAACCTTCATTATTGTTAGTCATAAATATAACTGTTCAAAGAACAGTAGCACCTTTTACCCAGTCTCCTAAATGTTGTGAATCTGAGACTGACTAGACCCACCATACCCAGGGAAAAAGCAAAGGGTACTTTATCATCATTATAAAGATTTTCTTGGGGGGGTCAATTTGGCCTTAACCTACCATAGCCAAAGAGATGACAACATCAGGGCTCTACTCTGAGCTACATCCCAGCCCTATTTTTTTAATTCTTTATTTTGAAATAGGGCCTCACTAAGTAGCTGAGGATGGCAGCAAACCTGTGATTCTCCTGTCTCAGCCTCCCAAGTACTGGGATTACAAGGGTGAGCCACCACACCTGGCTATGACCAGTTTTGAGTACAATGGAGGCAGGGGAGAGGCCAGGATGTGGAGGGACGGTCAGGGGATGTGTCATCTGTGATTCTGTACTCTATTACTTGAGGGTCAAGAAAAATGTGTGGTCAGAAACACCGCAGCTTATCCTTAATGCCTTAGAAAAGACAATCCATCCAGGCTGTGCTTTTGACAGTGTGCGAATGTCAGTAATAATGCCTCCGGGCGCTCAGAGGAACAGAGAACATCAACCAACCAGGACTCCCAAGCTGAGCAGTCCGCCAACGCCATCCCCATTACTGTTCGCACCCAGACGATGGCTACAAAAGGCTTTTGCTTATTTATTTCCACCAGACAAACGTGATTTGATGGGACAGAATCAGTGTCAGGCTCCACGTGGGAAAGTGTCAGAAGAGGCTGAAGGAAGAGCAGCAGGTCCATGAGGACGCCTGTCCTCTGACTCCAGAGCGCCACCATGTGGCCCACAGTTTTTCCCTCTGAGGGACTTGCTGTAGAGGTGGCCCAGTTCCACTTGGCTGAGAGAACCTGGAAACAGAGCGCCACCTACTGACGGGCTGAGAGCGCGCGCTGTGTAGTGGTTAGGTCCGCAGCTCCTGAGATTGCCTCCCCAGACATTTTGGGCATGAAGCTGAGTTGCATCAGATAAACGTGATTTGGGCGAGAGGTGGCTTTCAGGATAAGGCGATGGCTCTTCTTTCCCTTCCAGTCTTTTGTCCCTACCCCAAAGTCTGCATAAATGCTGCCCCCTTTTCCTATTAGCGCCCTCTTACCAGGGAGGGGGACATGATGTTTCTATAACTCTAGTTCACAAGCGTAGGTATCAGGAGAGGCCTGTACTAACATGAGGGTTATACACCTCAGGACTCCCCAGAAAACTCTGGCAAGCTTTAAATCAGATTAGCAACCAGCTACAGGTGGGTTTTCCTGTTTGTTCATTTTTTTTAACCTTCATTATGTGTTCTCACTTTCCTTAACTTTGGGGACTGAAATTGTGCGTGCATGCGCGCGTGAATGTGTGTGTGTGTGCGTGTGCGTGTGTGTGTGTGTGTGTGTGTGTGTGTGTGTTATGTTACTGGGGATTGAACCCAGGGACATTCTACTCCCGAGCTGTACCCCTATCCATATTTTACTTTGAAACAGCTTCTCAGTAAGTTGTTTAGGCTGGCCTTGAACCTGTGATCTTCAGCTTGCCAAGTCCTGGGGTTATAGGCATGTGCCACCATTCTTGGCTTTTCTTTTTTTAATAGTACTGAGTATGGTAGCCAAGATCTTGTGCATGCTACACAAGTACTCTATAAGTGAGATACAGTGCTAGCCTTGCATTAAATAATAATAATAATAATAATAATAATAATAATAAATAATAATAATAAAAGCCAGCGGGGCATGGTGGCACATGTTTGTAATCCTAGCATTTGGGAGGCTGAGACAGGAGGATTGTGGTTCTCCGACAGCCTCAGCTACTTAGTGAGGCCTTTTGCAATCCAGTGAGACCCTGTTTCAAAATAAAGAATAAAAAAAGGGGCTGGGGATGTAGCTCGGAGGTATGATGACCCTGGGTTTCATTCCCAGTACTGGGAAGAAAAAAAAAGCCAGGGATGGTGGCATACATCTGTTATTTCAATACTTGGAAGGCTGATCCAAGAAGATTGCAGCTTCAATTCAGCCTCAGCAGTGTAGCAATACTCTCAGCAACCCAGGGAGACCCTTTTTCTTTTTTTTTTTTTTTTTTTTTGCGGGTCTGGGGATGGAACCCAGGGCAGCATTTGACCTCCGAGCTACACCCCCTGCCCTATTTTTTATTCTTTATTTTGAAACCGGGTCTCACTGAGTTGCAGAGGGCCTCACTAAGTAGCTGAGACTGTCCGCGAACCGCGATCCTCCAGGTCTCAGCCTCCCAAATGCTGGGATTACAAGCGTGCGCCACCACGCCCAGCTGAGACCCTTTTTCAAAACAAAAAATATAAAGGGCTTGGGTTGTAACTTGGAAGTAGAATGCTCCTGGATTCAATCCCTAGTACCACACACACAAAAAAAAGGTCTGGTTAAGAATCATACATACAGAATTCTCTTTCAAAAGTAATATCTGGGCTTGGGGTCCCCTGCCTGTAATCCCAGTACTTGGGAGGCCAAGAAAGGAGAATTACAGTTTTGAGGGCAGCCTTAGCAATGTAGCAAGACTCTCAGAAACCTAGTGATACCCTGTTTAAAAATAAAAAGGGCTGGGCATGGTGGCGCACACTTGTAATCCCTGAGTTTGGGAGGCGGAGACAGGAGGATTGCGCTGGAGAACGGCACATGTTTCTTCTGGGGGAGTTACATTCTGCATGGAGGATTTTGAACTCATGATATCCTGACTGGATAACCTGGCTTCAGCTCACATCCATTCTTGAAAAGCTGGTTCTAAAGTTAAGAATCATTAGTGAAAGGCCTGGAGGCTTTTCCTGGGGGACAATATAAGTTATGGAATTTATGTCCTAACAAAAGTTAGGAATAACTTGTTTTCTAAAGGCCAAAATCGCACTTTTAATAAGAGAAGCCTCAGGTATCTTTTTTTTTTTTTTTTTTTTTTGTGGTACTGGGGGTGCAACCCAGAGGCTTTCTACCTCCGGGCTATACTCTCAGACCTTTTTTATATTTTATTTGGAAACAGGGTCTCACTAAGTAGCCAAGGCTGACTTCAAACCTGCGCAATCCTCCTGTCTCAGCCTCCCAAGCCAGGGAATACAAGCGTGCGCCACCACGCCCAGCTCAGGTATCTTATTTTTCAGGCCCACCCAATAAACTTGCATGTGTTTGTAACTCCTTGTGGGAGGAAGACATTACCTATCCAGTGCTTGCTTGAAGGAATTTTTTTTTTTTTTTTTTGGTGGTACTGGGGTGGAACCCAGGGGCTTTCTACCTCTAGGCTACACTCCCAGACCTTTTTCTATTTTATTTGGAAACAGGGTCTCACTAAGTTGCTGAGAGCCTCACTAAGTAGCTGAGGCTGGCTTCGAACCTGTGTGATCCTCCTGTTTCAGCCTCCCAAGTATGGGGATTACAAGCGTGCACCACCAGGCCCGGCTCAGACCTATTTTATATATATTTTTTAAATTTGAAAACAGGGTCTCTTAAGCCAGCGAGGCTGGCTTCGAACCTGCACAATCCTCCTGTCTCCACCTCCCTACCGTGGGAATTACAAGCGTGTGCCACCATGCCCAGCCCGTTATTTTTAATCAGGTTCTCACTGAGTTGCAGAGGGCCTCACTAAGTAGTTGAGGCTGTCCACAAACTGTGATCCTCTTGTCTCAGCCTTCTGAATGCTGGGATTACAAGCATGTGCTACCACTCCTGGCTAAGAGTTAATTCTTAAAGTCATTTGAGATTTTAAAAAAGGGGGGGGGGTGAGGGGGACAGATAAAAAAAGCTTTTTGTTTTGCAGGTACTGGGGATTGAACTCAGGGGCACTCTATTCTAAGCTACACCCCCAGCCCGATTTGATTTGATTTAATGAATGACCTTTGTGGTACTGGGAATTGAACCCAGGGGCATTCTACCTCTGAGATATACCCCCATTCTTTATCTTGGAACAGTGTCTCACTGAGTTACAAAGGACCTCACTAAGTAACCGAGGCTGTCCGTGAGCCACAATCCTCCTGTCTCAGCCTCCTGATTACTGGGATTACAAGTGTGCACCACCACATTCGGCCATCTCCTCTACTTCTGCTGGACTTTAAACAGATCCTTGGAATGGCCTTCCTAACTCTGTGGGATCTGTACAGTGATTTTTCAGCTCTCCCACACTGTATGCTCTTTGGCCAACAGGGTGAACTATGAAATTAAACATTCTCGAAAGGCCAGGCAAGGTGGCACATGCTTGTAATTCCAGTATTTGGGAGACTAAGACAGGAGGATCTCAGGTTCACGCTCAGCCTCAGATACTTTGTGAGGCTCTCTTCAACTTTGTGAGATCCTTTTTCAAAAATAAAGAATAAAGCTGGGCATGATGGAACATGCTTGTAATCCCAGTATTTGGAAGGCTGAGACAGGAGGTTCGCAGGTTCAAAGCCAGCCTCAGCCACTTTGTGAGGCCCCTCTGCAACCTAATGAGATTTTTTTCAAAATAAAGAATCAAAATTAGAGCTGGGGATGTAGCTCCAGAGTTAGAATGCCCTGAGTTTAATCCCCAATACCCAAACAAAAAATGAAAGAATAAAATATAGGGCTGGGGGTATAGCTTGTAGGTAGAATTGCCCCTGGGCTCAATCCCCAGAACACACACACACACACACACACACACACACACACACTCCAAAAAATAGAGCTGGAGTTTAGAGGTATAATGCTCCTGGATTCAATCCTCAGTACTGAAAAAAAAAAAAAAATTACCCAAAGAAACTATTATGATGAAATTTCTTCAAACAGGTAAATGCCGGATAGACAGTGTAGGGTGCTGGAAAGCAGGCTGGAAGAAGCGCTTTCCCCCTAGTATTAGGAGTTAACTAGAGAAGTCTTCTTCCATATTAGTGAGGAGATAGAAAGGAAATAGGCAGATAGGGAAAAGGCCTTGGTAGAAAAAAGTTAATTTCCTGAGTTTCCTGAGGGGCGACAAATGCCTGAAACTCCAAAGGCTCAGGAGATAAGAAGGCCAGAGCTTCACAAAGCCATCCTGAGTTTCCTAATCAACAAACCCACCCAGCAAGTCTGGCATTCCTGAAAGGAGACCCTTCAAAGAACTTGCAAATGCCCTATGCAAATTCTCCTTGAAATCTCAAAGTCACCCTAACCACAAACGGACTTGCAAGCGGTCAGGCATCGGCCAGTCAGATGGCAAAAGTGGGGACTTCCTGCTCGGGACCCCCTCCCCCTTTGGGGAGCTGTTCTCTCTCTTACAGTCAGGTCATGTTGGCCCTGAGAGAAGGCAGAGTGCATCTGAGGGCACGTGGCTCGGGCGACTCTGGACCCCGGAGTTCCGACCGCCCCTATGGGGTGTTTGGCCACTTTCTTCGCTCTCCATAGACAAGAACTCGCAGGGGTTTTCTCTCAAGAAACCCCCGTTTCAGGAGTGGTCATTCTTCACAGCATATCAATTTGCCATATTCGCAGCATTGTGTGGAAAATTCAAGCCCGACCCCCACATTTCCTAGCAGCAGGTATGAGAGGACTGTGGACAGCATGAGTCCATCAGCACTGACAGTTCAGAGACGCTTTTTGAATTTACAGCTTCCATCCAATAAGGTAACTTGTACAGACCATTTTTAAGATAATAGGGTAGGGGTAGGGGTATCTTATCTACTATTGTGTTGCAAAATCATTCTTATTGCCTTGACTTTTTTTTTGGTGGTACTGGGGTTCCTGGAAGCCCTTCTACCTCCGGGCTACACTCACAGACCTATTTTTACATTTTCATTTTTTTTTTTTTTTTTTTGAAACAGGGTCTCCTAAGCCAGCGCACGCGGCTGGCTTCGAACCTGCGCGATCCTCCTGTCTCCGCCTCCCAAGCGCAGGGATTACAAGTGTGCTCCACCATGCCCAGCCAGCGAGCCTTGACTTAACATTTACAACTCTATACATTAAAGCAGCTACACAAAGCACACAGATGTTCCTAAAGATAACAGGGTCACAGGTGAGAAGGTCTCTTGAGAGAGGGTCTCTTATCTAAGGTATGCGACCCGGATTCAGGCAGATACTCTCAGCTAGGGTGGATGCCCTCAACTAATAGGTAGACTTAAAGTTTAAACTTATTTAGGACTATTTAACTTAAAAAATATTGATCAACATTATTAGTTTGAGCAATTTCTTAGCAACTACACCACACCGCACTCTCATAGCACTTTGTTATAAAGCTTTACCCTAAAATTTTAAACACAAGAGAAACACAGGCAGAATTATTGGGGCCTATGAGATATGACATCTGATGCTTATCTTAAAAAAAAGGGGGCTACTTCTTAGAAAACAAAACTTTACTCCTAACTTTTGTATCCTCAAAAGTCATTCTCATGACAATTAGGTAAACTTTCTGGAATGTACATTGGACTTGGTTAATGTTACGGTTTGGGAAACTATCCCCATGTTAGACCCCTGGGAATAATTCCCCCAACTCCCCCCCAAAAACACAAAAAGATAAAAACCGTGGATTCTTGTCCTGAGCTAAGGATAAATACACATTAGCCCGGACTCTTGATGAAGATTTAAAGAAGTTTATTAAAAAGATAGAAATACAGAAGATAGTTAAAGCCCATGCCATTCAGAAGTGGTGGTGGGGGGAGGGTTTTTTGAACGAATTCACTAAAGATACAACATGTGGACCAGACTTTTTTATACACATGACCTCCATCTTGTTCACGTAATTCTGATGTAGTAGACATCCCTATAAGGTACCTTCCCCCGCCAAGGTGTACTTTCCCGCCTAAGTGTATTTCACAAAGGTCAATCCGCTCCTCCCATCCTAGCTAGATTATTATGTAGATCTGTCTTTAGAAAGAGGAAGTCCCAGCTGGCCTCTCCTATGGACTTACTAATTACACTGGGCGGGGTGGTTCTCTTTGAATCGCCCTTTGTTGTAGACTTCACTGGCTGCTTTGCCTCCTCCTCCTCCTTAAATGTAGGCATTCCTCAGGTTCAACTCTTAGTCCAAATTTCCACAATATTTTTGCAACTTCAGTGTCATAATACTGGGGAGGCCCAGAGCATCACGCGCACAGGGACGGGATGGAGTAGGGCTGAACAACCTTTGGGTGCAAAGCTGAGCTGGGTTGCAGGTCTAGCCAGCTAGGGAACCATGGGCAAGCTGGTAAAGCATTGTGTTTCATCTCTATCTGAACTGAGCATGATGCCAGCATATGGGAATGTTCTTAGTTCCTACTGGTGTCCTCTTTTGCCCTGTCTTGGGTATGTGTTTGTGTTACTGGGGATTGAGCCCAGGGGCTTTCTGACTCCAGAAAGACCAGCTGCTTTTCGCAATCCTTTTTAGTGTGTGTGTGTGTGTGTGTGTGTGTGTGTGTGTGTGTGTGTGTTTAACTCGAAACAGAATCACCCTAGGTTGCTGAGAGTCCTGCTAAGGCTGTCTTTGAACCTAGGATTCTCCTGTCTCCGCCTCCCAAGTACTGGGATTACAGGCATGTTCACCAAGCCCGGCTTGCCCCCTATTGTTTTACAGGTTGTACCTATGCTGAGACTATTCTCAGTATTGAGGACTGAACCCAGGGCCTCACACAGGCTACACAGCATTCTTCCACTGAGCTATGTCCTCAGCCCTTTTAAGATTTTATTTTCAGACAGGGTCTCTATAAGTCAGTCAGCCAGACTGGCCTCGAACTTGCCATCCTCCTGTTTTAGGGTCCCAACTTGCTGGGATTACTGGATGAGCCACCACAGGCGGCAGAGCACCCCGGGCTCTGGCCACCCTTCACCTGGCTAGCTGCTCCTCACCCTGCGGTCTCTAGATGTGCCTTCCACTAAGGAGCCTCCCGTGCACCCACAGGCTGAGTGCGGCCTGCCCTCGCATGGCCTGTGACACTGCGCTGTGCCCTGCACTTGCCGTAGCCCTGTCCCACTGTACTGCTTGTGCTGTCGACACCCCTGAAGCCCAGGGCTGTGTCCTGCTCACTGTGGGATCCTCAGGGAGGGTTGCAGAGCTGGTGGCCTCTTCACAACCAGGGCACTGCTCCACCTTTTGACAGTGACTCCAGAGTGTTACTCTGTAGAGTCCTTCCTGGAGCCGCTACAGCCTGTTGGGCTTTCTCCCTGGAGGCCAACACTGGTATATCCCACACCATCCTCCTTTCTACTCAAACCTGCAGGTCCCTTTCAAGCAATTCTCAACTCATTATTGGGATATAAAATTAATTATGTGGGTCGCAATCCCTTTTTGTGTGTGTTTGTGGTACTAGGGATTGAATCCAGGGGCAATCTACCTCGGATACATACACCAGCCCCTTTATTTATTTATTTATTTATTTATTTATTTATTTATTTTTGTGGTGCTGGGTATTGAACCCTGGGGCATTCCACCTCTGAGCTACACCCCCAGCCCGATTTTTTTTTTTTTTTTTGGTGGTACTGGGGTTCCTGGAAGCCCTTCTACTTCTGGGCTACACTCCCAGACCTATTTTTACATTTTTATTTGGAAACAGGGTCTCCTAAGCCAGCGTGCGCGGCTGGCTTCGAACCTGCACGATCCTCCTGTCTCTGTCTCCCAAGCGCAGGGATTAGAAGCCTGCGCCACCACGCCCGGCCCTGATTTTTTTATTTTCTATTTTGTGTGTGTGTGTGTGTGGTACTGGGGTTCCTGGAAGCCCTTCTACTTCCGGGCTACACTCCCAGACCTATTTTTACATTTTTATTTGGAAACAGGGTCTCCTAAGCCAGTGCCCGCGGCTGGCTTCGAACCTGTGCCATCCTCCTGTCTCTGCCTCCCAAGTGCAGGGATTACAAGCGTGTGCCACTACACCCGGCTTTATTTTCTATTTTTGATACAGAGTCTCACTAAGTTGCAGAGGGCCGCACTAAGTAGTTGAGGCTGGCCTAGAACCCACATCCTCCTGTCTCAGCCTCCCAAGTACTGGGATTACAGTATAAGCCATCATTTCTGGCTAAAAAAAAAAAAAAAAAAAAAAAAAATTAGAAGCCTGGTATGGTGGCCAGTGCCTGTAATGCCAGTACTTGGGAGGCTGAGACAGGAGGATGACAGGTTGGAGGACAGCTTCAGCAAGTAGTGAGACTCTCATCAACCTAGCAAGACCTTGATTCATAATAATAATAATAATAATAATAATAATGATAATTTTTTAAAAGCTGGGCATGGTGACACACACTTGTAATTCCAGCATTTGGGAGGCTGAGACAGGAGGATTGAGGCTCGCAAACAGTTTTAGCTACTTAGTGAGGGCCTTTGCAACTCAGTGAAACCCTGTTTCAAAATAAAGAAGAAAAAATAGGGCTGGGAGTATAGCTCTGAGGTAGAATGCTCCTGGCTTCTATCTCCAGTACAACATAAAAAAAAAAAAAAAGTTTCACAAAGTAACAAAATAAGCCGGCGTGGTGGCGCATGCTTGTAATCCCAGCATTTGGGAGGCTGAGACAGGAGGATCGTGGTTCACAGACAGCCTCAGCTACTTAGTGAGGCCCTCTGCAACTCAGTGAGACCCGGTTTCAAAATAAAGAATAAAAAATAGGGAAGGGGGTGTAGCTCGGAGGTCAAATGCCCCTGGGTTCCATCCCCAGACCCGCAAAAAAACCAAACCAAAACAAACAAACAAAAAAAACAACAACAAAGTAACAAAATAATACCTACTTTAGTACATGGGACAGTACTGGGGTTTGAACCCAGAAGCATTCACCTCCAATCTATACTTCTCAGCCCTATTTTTTTTTTTTTTCGGTATAATGTGCCATTGTGTCCAGCCTCAGCCCTTTTTATTTTATTTTTTATTTTTTGGTGGCACTGGGGGTGGAACCCAGAGGCTTTCTACCTCCGGGCTATACTCCCAGATCCATTTATATTTTATTTTGGAAACAGGGTCTAAGTTGCTGAGAGCCTCACTAAGTAGCTGAGGCTGGCTTTGAACCTGTGTGATCCTCCTGTCTCAGCCTCCCAAGTGCGGGGATTACAAGTGTGCGCCACCATGCCCGGCTCAGCCTCAGCCCTTTTTAAATTAATTAATTAAATAATTTGCGGGTCTGGGAATGGAACCCAGGGGCATTCGACCTCCGAGCTACAGACCCTGCCTTATTTTTTATTCTTTATTTTGAAACCAAGTCTCACTGAGTTGCAGAAGGCCTAAGTAGCTGAGGCTGTCCGTGAACTGCGATCTCTGGTCTCAGCCTCCTGAATGCTGGGATTACAAGTGTGCGCCACCACGCCTGGCTCAGCCCTTTTTTAATTAAAAAAAAATTTTTTTTGTGTGTGGGGGTACCGGAGATTGAAACCAGGTACATTCTACCTTATTATTACAAGCTACACCTCAGCCCTTATTATTATTTATTTTTTGCTCTTTGAAACAGTTTTGCTAAATTGCAGAAAATCTCACTATGTTGTTGAGGCTGTCCTAGAACCTAAGTTCTTCCTGTTTCAGCCTCCCAAGTACTGGGATTACAAGTACTGGAATCACTGCGCTCAGCAATTTAATCCAATTCTGGGTCTTGCTGAGTTGATTACATTGGTTTCAAACTTGTGATCCCCTGTCTCAGCCTCCCAAGTATCTGAGGTCACAGCCACACCAGACTCTCTTCTTCTTCCTCTTCCTCCTCCTCTCCCTCCTCCTTCTCCTCCTCCTCCTCCTCCTCCTCCTCCTCCTCCTCCTCCTCCTCCTCTTCTTCTTCTTCTTCTTCTTCTTCTTCTTCTTCTTCTTCTTCTTCTTCTTCTTCTTCTTCTTCTTCTTCCTTCTTGTGGCACTGGGTAGAATATATTCTACCACCGAGCTATACTCCCACTCGTTTTATTTTTATTTTGAAACTTGATCTTCCTAGGTTAGTGAGAATCTATTTGCTGAGTCTGGCTTTGAGCCTGCAATCCTCCTGCTCAGTTTCGCAAGTACTGAGATTATAATCGTGTGCTACCATGCCCTGCTTTATTTTGATTTTTGATTGTCAGTGACAGAAACCCAATTCAAAATGGTTGTGCTCAAAAGTACTGAATTACTTACATGACAGAGAAACCCAACAATACAGGCAGCTTAGGGCAGGGCTGACTGTGAGGACTCAATGTCACCAGGCACTTGGCAGTTGTCGCTCTTTCTGAGTCTCTCACAGCTCTGGTCTCAGTTCTGTTCTCAGGTAGGTGTCCCTGCAGCATCATACAATGGCCACCATCTGCTGGAGGCTGGCTTGATCCTACAGAGAGCAGGCGAAGAGCATCTCTTCCTACAATTCCAGCCAGAACCCCAGAGGTGGTCTGTTTGATATCATGTCTGGGTCATGTGTTTATTCATTTTAACAAAAACATTTTTTTATGGCACTGGGAATGAATTCAGAGGCCTCCTGCATCATTGAGCTTCATCGCTAGCCCTTTTTGAGCTGGGATCTTGCTAGGTTGCCTGTGCTGGCCTCCAATTTGTGATCTTCCTGCCTCAGCCTCCCAAGTGGTCAAGTACATTACTTACTAAGGATTTACTATGTGCCAGGGACTGTTCAGGCTCTGAGATGTAAAAATAATCAAGACATACAACATTCCTGCTTTCAGAGAACTTACATGCTAAGGGAGAGAAAGGTAATAATAAGTGTAGGTTAGGAAGTGATATAGTCTACTTAAAAAATAAATTTAAGCCATACCTGATGACATATGCCTACAATCCTAGCTTCTTAGGAGTCTGAGGCAAGAGAATCCCAAGCTCCAGGCCAGCCTGGGCAACTTTTTTTTTTTCTTTTTTCTTTTTTTTTTTTGCAGTACTGAAGATGGAACCCAGGGGCATTCTACCTCCGAGATACACCTCCAGTCCTATTTTTTATTCTTTGCTGTCAAACAGGTTCTCACTAAGTTGCAAAGGACCTAAGTAGCTGAGGCTGTCCACAAACCGAGATCCTCCTGTCTCAGCCTCGGGAATGCTGTGCCACCACATCCGGCTATGAAAAGGTGTGTGTGTGTGTGTGTGTGTGTGTGTGTGTGTGTGTGTGTAATGTTGCACCACTATGCCCGGCTACGAAGACGTGTGTGTGTCTTCCTGGGGATGGAACCCAGGGGCTTCTACCTCTGGGCTACACCCCCGACCTATTTTTTATTTTTTTGCGGGTCTGGTGATAGAACCCAGGGGCATTTGACCTCCGAGACACACCCCCTGCCCTGTTTTTATTTTTTTGGAAACAGGGTCTAAATTGCCGAGGGCCTAAGTAGCTGAAGCTGTCTGCAAACCGCGATCCTCTCATTTCAGTCTCCCAAATGCAGGAATTACAAGCGTGCACCACCACGCCGGCTCAACCCCCGACCTATTTTATATTTTATTTTGAAACAGGGTCTCACTAAGTTGCTGAGAGCCTCACTAAGTAGCTGAAGCTGGCTTCGCCCTATTTTATATTTTATTTTAAAACAGGGTCTCACTAAATTGCTGGGAGCCTCACTAACTGCTGTGGCTGGCTTCGAACCTGTGCGATCCTGTCTCAGCCTCCCAAGTACTGGGATTAAAAGCGTGCTCCACCACGCCCGGCTTACGAAAAGCCTTTTAAAAACCTAGTTCGGGGAAGAAAAGGTGAAGAGGAAGAAAGAGAAAGAAACAAGGAAGAGAAAGGGAGGAATGGAGAGGAAAAAGGAAAGGAGAAAGAAAAGATAAAAGGGAAGGAGGGAAGGAAGGGAGGAAGGGAGGAAGGGAGGAAGGAAGGAAGGAAGGAAGGAAGGAAGGAAGGAAGGAAGGAAGGGAAGGAGGGAGAAAGTGCGAGGTGGACACCCCCGGCCGACCGTGCCGCCATCATTAGAGGGCGCTGCGGGCCCTCCCGCCCCTCCCGCCCCAGGCGGCGCCGTGACTCGGCAACGCCAAACAGACCTCGGAAACCTTACGGTCTAGACCATGACGCCCAGCACGGGCAGAGGGCAAGGGCAGAGGGGGAGCCTGGGGCCCTAGGGAACTGCGGAGGGCACTAGGTTCTTCAAGGAGACGGCGTCCTCAGGACGACAAACCAGGTTAGAGGTAGAAGCCCTCGCTCCCTCGGGGAAAGACCGCTTCCGGCGCCTTGACACGCGGAAGTGCTGCGCGTCCAATCCCAGCCCTTCTTCCGCACTCAGTCTGCGAGCCCCGCCCCACTACCAATCAGCACTCAGGAAATGCGCAAGCGTTCGGGACGGTAAACTTTGACCCGGAGACTTCTTCCCCGCCCCTCTTAGTGAAGATGGCGCTGTCCAGGGTGTGCTGGGCTCGGGCTGCTCTGTGGGGTTCGGCCGTCACCCCTGGACCTTTTGTCACCCGGAGGCTGCAGCTTGGTCGCTCTTGCTTTGCTGGGGGAGCCCCTCGGTGAGGGACCTGGAGAGAAAAGCGTTTTGGACGTCCAGCCCTTTCCAGTGACTCAGCCTGGCTTAATTCTCAGGGTTCCTTGCTTTGGCCCCAGGATTTTTTTATTCTTTTATACAGGGTCGGAATTCTGATCCCCGTCAGGGTCCTGATTCCTGAACCCTCTGGACTCTCAGAACTTCATGTCTTATCTCCCCGCGTGGCCAGAGTTCATCTTTTAGCTTCCCCTTTTCAGCTCAGGTTTTATTGCTGCTATCTCAATCCCGCCTCTTTCTAGCCTTAGCTTGCAGGTCAGATTGTTAGAGGCTTTGCACTCTCTCCAGGCTCATAACCACTTCATCACTTCTCTTCCTGCTTGGCTTCTGCCTGATTTGGCCCTCAGTGTGATTGCTTGTCTCTCCTTGACCCCAGGCTCTTTCTTGGATTTACAAGTTTGAAGTCTGAGCATATGTTCTCTGAGATTTGTATTTTACAGTAGGGACCCCAGGTGTGAGGCAGCTTCCAGGACTGGTTCCCAGATAGTCTCTCTGATCTTCCTTATAGGTCTTCAAAGCTTCATCTTACTCCAAAAGCAGATGTGAAGAGCTTGATCTCTTATGTGGTGACCAAGACAAAAGCGATTAATGGGACATACCATCGTTTGTTGAGTCGTCATTTCCCCCGCTTCTATACCCTGTACACAATCTTCATGAAAGGTAAAATATAAAGAAATAAAAACAACAAAAACCAACTAAAGTAGAAATCCTGAGTCAGCTTTGGGGCAACGTTAGAGGGTTAGAATAACTAAGAACATTCGTAGATTCTGCAATGAGGGTGTGAGTTGGAATGTCTTCTGTTTCATAAATGTTTGAGCATTAAAATAATTCTTATAAATAAGCACTTTTAAGAATTATTCTATAAAGATGTTATGAAAGACAACTTCTGACGATGCAGGAGAGGGAAGATAATATAGGTTTATTTTTGTACTTTTCTTAACCACATTCCTGGTTATTGTAGAATCTTCTTGTTCTTCTCAAGGATGGAAATCTATGGCTGTTCAGACCCATCCTGTGATTTATCCTTTATCATGACCCATAAGAAAATGTGGTCTAGCCAGGCGTGGTGGCGCACGCTTGTAATCCCAGCATCTGGTGGGTTTTCAGACAGCCTCAGCCACTTAGTGAGGCCCTTTGCAACTCAGTGAGATCCTGTTTCAAAATAAAGAATTTTAAAAAATAGGGCTGGGGGTGTAGCTCGGAGGTAGAATGCCCCTGGATTTCATCCTCAGTACAGAAAAAAAAAAAAAAAAAATGTGGTCTAGCAGGGCACGGTAGGGCACACCTGTAATGGGCTGCTTGTTAGGCTGAAGCAGGAGGATTACAAATTTAAGGCCAGCCCTGGCAATTTAGCAAAATTTTGTCTCAAAATGCTAGGATTGTAGCTGTGTGGTAGAGCACTTGCCTAGCATGTGTAAGACCCTAAGTCTGATTCCCAATACTAAAAAAAAAAAAAAAGTACACAAACACATCTTCAATCCTCCTGTCTCAGCCTCCCAAGTACAAGTACTGGGATCACAGGCATGTACCACCATGCCCAGCTTAAAATGTTCTTTAAAAGCAAGGCAAAACAAAACAATCAATCAAACAAACAAACAAACAAACAAACAAAAACCAACCAGGCATAGTGCCTGTAATCCCAGTACTTTCAAAGCTGAAACAGGAGTATCATAGGTTTGAGACAGCCTACACAATTTAGAACTTTAGCAACTTAGCTAAACCCTATTTCAAAATAAAATAGGGGCCAGGTGTAGTGGTGGACGCTTGTAATTCCAGCATTCGGGAGGTGGAGACTGGAGGATTGCCTTTGGGGACAGCCTCAGCTACATAGCAAAGGCCTTTGCAATTCAGTGAGACCCTGTTTCAAAAAAAGACTAGCCGGGTGCGGTGGCGCAAGCTTGTAATCACCACGCTTGGGAGGCGGAGACAGGAGGATTGTACAGGAAGCCAGCCTCTCTGGCTTAAGAGACCCTGTTTCCAAATAAAATATAAAATAGGTCTGGGAGTGTAGCCCAGAGGTAGAAGGGTTCCATCCTCAGTACCACCAAAATAAATAAATAAATAAAATAAAATAAAATAAATAAAAAGACTAAAAAATAGGGCTGGGCGTGTATCTTAGAGGTCCAGTGCCCCTGGGTTCCATCCTGGTACTGCAAAAAAAAAAAAAAATAGAGCTGAGGATTTTGCTCAGAGATAGAATGCCCCGGGGTTTAATCTCCAGTACCACAACAAAACAAAATAAAATGCATTTCATTTTGGAAATCTCAAATCATATACAAAATTGAAACAGTATAATTAGCTTTCAGTATTTAACCTCACTTCAACATTACCAACTTGTGGCTGCCAATCCTATTCCTATATTTGTCTTCTCCAGTATTGTTTTGAAGCCAGTCTAGACATAATACCTTTCCTAAATATGAAAGCATTAAAAAACTGAAGTTCTAGCCGGGCGTGGTGGCACACGCTTGTAATCCCCGCGCTTGGGAGGCAGAGACAGGAGGATTGCGCAGGTTCGAAGCTAGCCGCGCGCGCTGGCTTAGGAGACCCTGTTTCCAATTTAAAAAATGTAAAAATAGGTCTGGGAGTGGAGGTAGAAGGGCTTCCAGGAACCCCAGTACCACCAAAAAAAAAAAAAAAAAAAAACAAGTTCTAGATAAACACAAGAATTCTCATAGATGATGACTTAAAATGCAATCTTAAAAATATGCAGAATTACATGACTTATGAATGTGATCCAGAAAGAATATGAATTAATATCTGGTGAGGAATTTAGAGGATTAATTGGGCAAGACTTCCTGAAGTTAGCAAGCTAGAGTTTTATAAAGGAGCAAGTAATGAACTTAAAGAGGGAGGGAGAGATTCTCTAGCAGGCCACAGAAGATCAGTTTAGCTGGAAGAGGATTAATGTGCTGGGGGAAACAGAATGGGTTGGCCTCAGAAGAGTTTCATGTTACCTAGCTGAAAGCTTGTCTGTGGAGTAGTGTGGGGAGGAGCAAGTGTGTGCATGTGAGGGAAATGAGAGCAGGAAGTTGTGGTAAGATTCAATCTGCGATAACATCACACTCTGTCCTCTACTTCAATGAGGCAGGAATACAGATGTTATGGGCTGATGCCAAAGAGGCTAGAAGAATAAAGGCAAATATGAGGAAGCACAATATAAAGTTTCATCAACTTTCATACCGGGAGATGGAGCATTTGAGACAGGTATGGGCTGGGGTAGATATCCAGAGGTTCATGGTGAGGTAATTACAGTTAACTAAAATCTTGAATTTCTTTCTGTACTTTCTTGTTCACCACTGGTCACATCTTTCCCCTTTGCCATCACATCAAAGTATAAAACTGAATGAGGGCATCTGATTATTTGTCAGAATTCAAGCCAGGCGTGATGGCACACACCTGTAATCCTAGTACTTAGGAGGCTGAGACAGGAGGTTCACAGGTTCAAGGCCAGTCTCAGCCACTTAGCAGGCCTCTCAGCAACCTAGTAAGACCCTGTTTCAAAATAAAAAATAAAATAGGGTTGGGATGTAGCTCATAGGCAGAATGCCACTGGATCCAATGCCCAGTACCACAAAAAAGAAAAAAGAATTGGGTTTATTCAGAATTGTAGCCCCCCTGTAGCAGAACTCCATAAAATTTCTGGCACATTTTCTGAATAAAAGATGTAAGCACTAAGCTGGGCGTGGTGGCACATGCTTATAATCCCTGCACTTGGGAGACTGAGACAGGAGGATCGCAGGTTTGTGGCCAGTCTCAGCTACTTAGTGAGACCCTATCTCAAAAATAAAGAAAAAATAAATAAGGCTGGGGGTGTAGTTTGGAGGTAGAATCCCCCTTCGTTCAATCCCCAGGACCACATGTACAAAAAAGAAAATGTAAGCAATAAACCCAATTTATTCCTAAACATATAAAAATCTACAAAGATTCATAGGAAAGAACGAAAGTAATATTTGGCAGTGACTTAATGGCCAAATATTTATTTTTTCTTTTTCAGTATTGGGGATGGAACCCAGGGGCATTCTACCTCAGAGCTTTACCCCCAACCCTGTTTTTTATTCTTTATTTTGAAACAGGGTCTTACTGAGTTGCAAAGGGCCTCACTAAGTAGCTGTGGCTGCCCATGAGCCGTGATCTTCCTGTCTCAGCCTCCCAAATGCTGGGATTATAAGTGTGCGCCACCACGCCTGGTTTAATGGCCTATTTTGAAGTTGGGAGTAATAATCTAGGATCCATTCTGCATATTAGAAAGAATTCACCAAGGGATTAGATGTAATGTTAGTCCCTATACTAGATATTATTTGGAATATGAAAATCAATAAAATAGTGGTTTTATCCTCAAGGAACTTGCCAACTAGAAACAAAGAGTAATAAACTTGGTAGTTTTTCTGGGCTGTAATAGGAGTTTACTGCACAGCAGAATGGAGGGCTTGCCCATGATATGAAGAAGGGCTGGGCATGGTGGTGCATGTAAGTAGTCCCAGTACTTGGGAGGCTGAAACTGGAGATCAGCCTGAACTACTTAGTAAGGCTCTGTTTCAAAATAAAGAATAAAATATAGGGCTGTGGGTGGGGCTTGGAGGTAGAATATCCCTGGGTTCAACTCCCATTTCTGCAAAATAAATAAAAAAAAGAAGGAAGGAAGGAAGAAAGAATGAACAAACTTACTTGGGCTAGATGTGATGGTGTAGCTTTAATCCCAGTACTTGGGAGGCTGAGAAAGGAGGACTGAAGGTTCAACGCCAGTGTGCAGCTGCTTAATGAGACCCTTTTTCAAAATAATAAAAAAAAGGCTGGGGGTATAACTCAGAGGTAGAACACCTCTGGGTTAAATCCCCAGTACCAGCCGGGTGTGGTGGCGCATGCTTGTAATCCCAGCATTCAGGAGGCTGAGACCGGAGGATTGCGGTTCGCGGATAGCCTCAGCTATTTAGTGAGGCTCTCTGCAACTCAGTGAGACCCGGTTTCAAAATAAAGAGAATAAAAAATAATAAGCCAGGGGGTGTAGCTCGGAGGTCGAATGCCCCTGGGTTCCATCCCCAGACCCCCCCCCCACAAAAATCCCCAGTACCAAAAAAGAAGAAAAAAAATAACAATTAAAATATTTACTTGGTTTAAAACTATATCTCTGTTTATCTCTGTCTAGTTCCGTCGAGATGTCACCAAGTGTCTTTTCGTAGGTGTCATCTCCATCCCACCCTTAACTAACTACCTGGTCTTCCTGCTGATGTGAGTACATACCTGCATCTCCCTAGCATCTTAAAGATATATAGTTTTTTAAATGAGAAATTATTGTAAGAACTTCTCAGAAGGTAGGCAGAAGTGATCAAATGTTCTGCTCCAATCTTCTTCTTATCTCAGGATTCATAAAAGCCACTCAGTAACACCTGTTACTAGGTCACATCACAGGGGTAGGTGTAGATGACCTAAATGCCCTGGGTCATGTGCACTGTGATTATGATCATTTCCATAATCCCAAGAGACAGCATTGCACTCCCTGAGACATATGGAAATTTGCGACAACATTTTTTTTCTTCAGGAAAGGCATTTTATATTCTGATATCTTGTCTTTATTTCTCCAAATATAAAAAAAACACTTTAAAATGATTACCTTACATGTTGTTCCAATTGTTTAGTATTGTGAAATAATCTGTGGCTCAATAGCTTAACACAATCACTGTTTTCATGATTTTGTGGGTCAAGAATTTGAGTAGAGCTTTGGTAGGTGATTGCTTTTCCTCGTCCATGTAGTGTTGACAGAGGTTCCTCCGTGTTATATAGCAGCTAGTCTGGAGGACCTAAGGTTACTTTGAACGTCTGGTGCCTTGACGGGGATGGCTGGAAGATGGGACTATCAACCAAAGTGCCTGAGTATGACTTCTTCTGTAGAGCTGTGTCATGGTCATGGGACTTCTTACGTTAGTCAGGGTTCCAAGAGTGAGTGTTCTAATGGTCACTCAGATTAAAAAAATGGGACACAAACCTCACTGTCCATAAGAGGAATGCCAGAGAATTTGTGGCCGCAGTTCAAAACCGCCACACATGTGGATAAATGAATTAAAGGATACATCTATTAGCTGGGCATGGTTGCATGCCTGTAGTCCCAGAATTTGGGAGGCTGAGTCAGGAGGATTGCAGGTTCAAGGACAGTCTCAGCAACTTAGTGAGACCCTGTTTCAAAATAAAAACAACATATATATAAAAAGGGCCAGGTGTATAGCTTAGAGGCAAAATGTCCCTGGGTTCAATCTCTAGTACCACACCCACAAACCTAAATGTGTTGCCTTTTCCATCCTGTATACAACAGTAAACAGTAGGTTTTCAACGTCACCTAGTGTCCTGCTATGTCTGCAATTCTGTCAAAACATGTTTCCACATGCTTTGGTTCAAAAGGAATCATTTTATCTGATTTCTAAATGCTAGATTATTCTACCACTGCTTCTTTTCATGTCATCTTTCAGTAATGTTGCCTGAAATTGTGCTTCAGTATATCTTTATTTTTTTTAATTTTTATTTATTTATTTATTTATTTTTGTGTGGTACTGGGGTTCCTGGAAGCCCTTCTACCTCGGGGCTACACTCCCAGACCTATTTTTACATTTTCATTTTGGAAACAGGGTCTCCTAAGCCAGCGCGCGGCTGGCTTCGAACCTGCGCGATCCTCCTGTCTCTGCCTCCCAAGCGCGGGGATTACAAGCGTGCACCACCACGCCCGGCTCTAGTATATCTTTAAACCTTGAGCGTAAAGTCACTTAAGAAAAATAACATTGATGCCAGGCATGGTAGCACACGTCTGTAACCCTAGTACTTGGGAGGCTGAGACAGGAGACTGTGGTTTGCAGCCAGCCTCAGCAACTTAGGGAGGACCCCCCCCACACAATTTAGTGAGACCCTATTTTAAAAAATATAGGGCTGAGGGTGTAATTCCAAATACCCCCTGCCCCCCAAAAAAATAATATTGAAATAGAGAAATAGCATCTCCATCCCTTCTTCCTAGATTCTATGTCTACCAAATCCCTTTTTATCTCACTTTGAAATATGTAAGTTTCAGCAAGTGACTGATTTTTTTTTCCCTTTCAGGTACCTGTTTCCAAGACAGCTGTTGATTAGGCATTTCTGGACCCCCAAACAACAAATTGACTTCTTAAATATTTATCATACTCTCCGGAAGCAATCCCACTCAGAAATCATGAATTATTTAGAGAAGGTCGTCCCTCTTGTTTCTGATGCACAGCTTCGGTGGCATCTGAAAGACCTATGCACCAAGGTATTCCTCTAGTTAATCCTTCCTGCAAGCTAGGGATCTTGCTATGTTAGATCCAGTGCACACCAAAACCAGGTACAAAGGCTGGTCAGGACTTTCCTAACGTCTACCAATTTCTTACCTCTCCCAAGATACAGAATGGTACCCACCCAGCGGTACATGATATCCTGGCTATCAGAGAGTGTTTCTGTAGCCATCCTCTGAGCATGAACCAGCTCCAAGCTTCACACATGGTGAGCACTTAGAAGGCTTCTCTTTTCCACAGACTTAAAGATTTCAGGTCTTCAGGGTAATACTGTTTGACTTTGTCCTCCTGTGTCACAGAAAGCCTTGAGCCGGGCCATGCTTCTCACGTCCTACCTGCCTCCTCCCTTATTGAGATGGCGTTTACAGTCTCATACCACTGTTATTCACCACCTGGACAGGGCGTTGGCAAAGCTGGGGGTTGGCCAGCTGACTGCTCAGGAAGTAAAATCGGTAAGGGCTTGATTGCAATATCAAGCAGTCTCCCACAGTGGGCTGGAAGCTTACAAGGATTCCTTGTTTTATATTAAAGCCCAAGCTCTGCCAGGCATGGTGGCGCATGCTTGTAATCCCAGTACTTGGGAGGCTGAGACAGGAGGATCGCGGTTCGTGGCCAGCCTCAGCTACTTAGTGAGGCTCTCTGCAATTTAGTGAGACCCTGTTTCAAAATTAAGAATAAAAAATAGGGTTGGGGTGTAGCTCAGAGGTAGAATGCCCCTGGGTTCCATCCCCAGTACTACAAAAATAATAGATAGATAGATAGATCGACCGATAGATAGATAGATAGATAGATAGATAGATAGATAGATAGAGGAAAGGTTTGTTTGGCTTGTAGTTTTGGAGGTTTCAGTCCTTGATGAGCTCCTTAGCTTCTGGGGTGTGGTGAAGTAGCACATCATGGCAGGGAATGCCTGTTGGGGCAAAACTGCTCACCTTGTGGCTGGGCAGGAAGGAACAGGAAGGGGGTGGGGGGCTCATGTCCTACAGTGCCCTTGAGGGCATGCCCCAGTGACCCAAAGACCTCGCTGTAGGCCCCACCTCTTAAAAGTTTCCACAATCTCCCATTAGCACCAGTTAGAGGACTAGTCCTTTAACATGTGGGACATTTCAGATCCAAGCTCTAGCAATAGGCCTCTTTGTTATTTATCCATCACTAGGTTAAATTGCCATGGGAAAGGTCTCTTAGAGGGTTGAGGTTGTAACCTATTTAAAAGAGATTTGGGTGAGGCCCTTTGCAACTCAGTTAGACCCTGTGTCAAAATAAAGAATAAGAAATAGGACTAGGGGTGTAGCTCAGAGGTAGAATGCCCCTGGGTTCCATCTCCAGTAGTGCAAAAAATTAAAACAAATAAAAGAGGAGATTTAGGATTATTTGTGGATTTCTACTTCTTTGGCATACTCACCGTATGATTGCTAAGGACTGTTTCTCTTCTGAGCACTGCAGGCTTGTTATCTTCGGGGCCTCAATTCTACCCATATTGCTGAAGACAGGTGTCGAACTTGGCTGGGAGAATGGCTGCAGATCTCCTGCAGCCTGAAAGGTACAAAAAAATTCTATGGTTATGCCATCAAAGTTCAGGTCTCTTTTGTATATAATTCTGAGATTATTTTCGAGTTAATTACTGAGTACTCTAAAACCTTTCTCTAACGTATATGTCTAATTGAAAAGGTAGAAACCCACATGCTTACTCCATGCGTAGGCAGATAATGCAGTAGACTGTGTAAGATAAGAAGGATGGTGGGGACCATGGGAATGCAAGAGGGAGGGAGTGCTAATCTGGAGCAGATTTTCTCACCTTTGGCACTCTTCATGGTTGTGGGGGGGCTATCTTTTGTATTATAGGATGTTTTGCAGTCTCTCTGGCCTCTACCACTAGATGCCAGTAGCACCCCTAGTTGAGACAACCAAAAACATCTCCATATATTGCCAAAAGTTTCAGGGGTGGGAATGATGAAGGGAAAGAGGCAGAGTTGTTCCAATTGAAAAGCATGGCCTCGCCAGGCATGGTAACTCATGCCTATGATCCCAGTACTTGGGAGGCTGAGACAGGAGGATCACAGGTTCAAGGACAGCCTCAGGAAGTAGTGAGATTCTCATTAACCTAGTAAGAACCTGTTTTCTAATAAAATAGAGCACTGGATGTGGTGGCACACGCTTGTTAAGTACTTGGGAGGCTGAGACAGGAGGATTGCAGGTTCGCAGCCAGCTTCAGCTACTTATGCTGGGATTATAAGCATATGCTACCACACCCAGCTGAGAACCTGCTTCAAAAGTAAAGAACAAAAAATAGGGCTAGGTGTATAGCTCAGAGGTAGAATGACCCTGGGCACAATCTCCAGTACTGAAAAAAACAAGAAAGAAAGAAAAAAGAATAAAAGGCCAGGTGTGGTGGCAAATGCTTATAATCCCAGCATTTGGGAGGCTGAGCTGAAGGATCATAGTTCGTGGACAGCCTCAGCTACTTAGTGAGGCCCTCTGCAAGTTAGTGAAACCCTGTTTCAAAATAAAGAATAAAAAATAGGGCTAGGGTTGTAGCTTGGAGTAAGAATGCCCCTGGGAGAGAGAGAGAGAGAGAGAGGGAGAGGGAGAGGGAGAGGGAGAGGGAGAGGGAGAGGGAGAGGGAGAGGGAGAGGGAACTAAACACATTAAAAGAATTCTACTGGCTGAACAAAAAGTATGTGAGGCTGAGTATTAGGTGTGTTGGTCTTATTGGCTAGGTCTTGATGTTTCCTAGGTCTTTGGATACCAGTAAGTTGTTGGTTTTTTTTAATAGTACTGAAGATTAAACCCAGAGGCATTCTACTTCTGAGCTACACTGCCAGCCCTATTTTGTTTTTTCTTTTTGTAGTACTGAGGTTGGAACCCAGGGGCACTGTACCTCCAAGTAACACCTCCAGCCCTATTTTTTAGTCTTTTTATTTTATTTTTTGAGGTACTGGGGATGAAACCCAGGGGCATTCTACCTCCGAGCTACACCCTCAGCCTTATTTTTTATTCTTTGTTTTGAAACAGGGTCTCACTGAGTTGCAAAGGGCCTCATTAAGTAGCTGAGGCTGTCTGTGAACCCAGATCCTCTGGTCTCAGCCTCCCGAATGCTGGGGTTACAAGCGTGCGCCACCACGCCCATCTGCCGGCCCTTTTTTTTATTCTTTATTTTGAAACAGGATCTCACTAAGTTGTGGAGGGCCTTGCTAAGTAGCTGAGGTGGATCATGAACCTGCGATCCTCCTGCCTCAGCTTCCCAAGTACTGGATTACAAGTGTGCGCCACCATGCCTGGCTAGGGTAAGGCTTTTTTTTTTTTTTTTTTTTTTTTTGTGGTACTGGGGATGGAACCCAGGGGCATTCTACTTCTGAGCTACACCCTCAGCTCTATTTTTTATTCTTTCTTTTCAAACAGGGTCCTCACTAAGTAGCTGAGACTGGCTGCGAACCTCAATCCTCCCGTCTCAGCTTCCCAAATGCTGTGATTACAAGTGTGCACCACCGCACCACCGTGCCCAGCTAGAGTAAGGTTGTTTTAAATTAATTTTAGCCGGGCGTGGTGGCGCACGCTTGTAATCCCTGCGCTTGGGAGGCAGAGGCAAGAGGATCGAGGCCAGCCGCGCTGGTTTAAGAGACCCTGTTTCAAAAATACAGAAAATAGGTCTGGGAGTGTAGCCCAGAGGTAGAAGGGCTTCCAGGAACCCCAGTACCACCAAAAAAAAAAAAAAAATTAATTTTAATTTTTATTGGTGTACTATAGTCTCAAATCATAATGTAGAAAGGGTTGCTAATCTTGAAGTTGAGGAATATACTAGAACACCAGAAGAAACCCAAGGTATCGGTGGCATTTGGAACCATTGTCACTTGTGAATTTTTGACTATTATCATCTGAGAATCACCTCAACACCACACCTCCTGTGCTTGGCCCCTGCCTTCAGTTTCAAGCTCTGTTTGCACAGGCTGGTAGAAGGCATGTTGTTCCCTGACCAACCCACTATCATTGCTGGTGTTTCCAGAAGCAGAGTTGTCCCTCTTGCTGCACAACGTGGTCCTGCTGTCGACCAACTACCTTGGGACGAGGCGCTGAGTGAAGCACAGACGGGATGGCGTTGTCCTGCGGTGCACAGTACAGCAGTGTGCGACCAAACACCCTGTCAGCAGTCTGCGTACACTGTCAGGTGTGTGGGAGGCGGTGAGCGGGCGCCATGGGCTTTACAGCGTGCTCCCCACGGGGGCTGTAGACATTCCTCTCACAGCTTGAGCTAGAACTCTCCCCAAGGGCAGCCTGTACGGGGTGTCCTCCCATCACCCTCATACTAAGCTGGAGCTGGCAGCAACCTCCATGCTAGTATTTTATTGTTATGTTCAGGTCTTATGAAGTCAGTTTTTGCCCCAGTGGGAGTCATTTGGCCTTAAACTTATCAATTACCATCTTTTTTACAACTGTGTGGTTTAAAACATTTTTTTTTTTTTGGTTAAAAGAATTTCTGGCTGGTAAGAACAGCACCATTTAAACTGGAGCATTTATGCCCCACTGTTCTTCAGTGCTCCCTTCCATCCTCTCTGATATGACCAAAAATAGACATTTTTAAAATTGCTGTTCTCTTCACTGGCATGGGGTAACCACTCCTTTTCCTTTTAAAATCCTTTGAACACCTTGATTTTTTTTTTTAAATGAATAAGTTATGGGGATATTCTAAAGAAAAAGATAAAAAGGAAGTGCTAACTGACCCCTTCCCGTGTTTACAGCCTTCAGCCCTCATTGTCTTAATTTCTGGGCTGTTGTACAGCCTTCTTTGGATCTTAAATTCTTTGCTACCTCCACTGTGTTGCAGCAATCCAACTGTAACCAACAGTGGCTGCCTTCTTTGGGCCACGGGTCAAACCCAAAAGGTATAATTACTGCCCAGTCCTGGGAGACCAGGAGAGATCTGCATTGAGATAGTAAGTTGGGTTTAGCTTTCTTGTGTACAGTCATGACCTGTAGTTCTGTAATAACTTATTGTAAACGCATGAAGCACTGCTTTCAAACCCAAGTAAAGACTGCCTGAAACCAGTTGATGGAATTTACTTATGCACACGCTAATCATTTTGCTAAGGCTCCTCTTACAAGATTGACATAACCTAACTAATGGAGATTTCGTTGGAATAGAATCTTCTGATGGGATGGAAGTTTTAAAGGAACTAATTTTAAGTCAATCTTTGGGTGTACACTTTAAGGTAGTAACTAGGAATAACAAAAAATGAGACTATAGACAGGCAAAGGTGTAACAGGGCAGGAGCAAGGCCTGCTTACGCTGGAGAGGTGCACAAGGGTATCTGAGGCGAGACAGGCTCTTGGTGCTCCAAAGACAATACTCTACATTTCCATTACAAAGTGTTTCTACTGTTCAAATTAATTCCTAACTGACCTAATTAGTTTTATATACAAAGCTGGAGAAGCATCCTTTCTCTAAAAAGTTAACTGAATTGTGGCCTGCCAAGATAAAGAGTAACACATGATTCTTTTGAATATTTCTTTAATATTACATTTAAATATTCTCTTTTAAATACAGCATTATCACAATGTAAATAACCTAAAGGGAGAAAAACTTTTCAGAGAACCAGACAAGCTTTGGATTCACATTGAAGATACTACCTGTGTACAGTTATGTGAGAAAGGAAATCAGGAATCGAGTCGTTTTAATAAGTAATTTCTTTTATCTAGGCCTAGACTGAGTGGGACTGCAGCAGTCTGCTTCTCTGATCAGAGACCTAGCTTTCCTAGCAACCAAGAGCTATAATTTTGTCCAACTCAAGTAGCACCAGAAATGCGATGGACTCTGTTGTAGAAAAGGCCTTCTGCTTGATGGCAGTTAATGCTAAATGTTAGTATTTAGCATTCACAAGTTGGGGTCAGTTTGAGTCAGAACTGTGGAGCTAACAAAGGGATAGACGTAGATTGAGACTAGAGTAGTGCAGAAATACTAAATATCTTATGAGTTGGCAATGAGTTTAGTAATTACAAATCTAAATTTGTTTGATCCCAAAGGCTAATGTGTTTCTTACTCAACAGTTGGATTCACTTCCTAAATTAAGCTAGAATCTTCCTGAGGGAATGTGCAGAGCTCCCCACCTTCCAACAAGATTTTTTTTGGTACTGGGGACTGAACTCAGAAGCATTCGACCTCCAAGCTACACCCCAGCTCGATTTCATTTCTTATCTGGAAGTAGGGTCTCACTAAGTTGTTGAGAGCCTCGCTAAGTTGCCGGAGCTGGCTTTGAATCTGTGATCCTTCTATTTCAGCCTCCCAAGTACTGGGTATAAGCCTGAACTACCATGCTGGGTTCTAACAAACTTTTAAAAAAGATTCTTTTTTTTCCTAGAGTCAAATTCCCAGTTAAGCTCTGTTCTTGTGTTTGAGGACTCCAGTCCAAGGTGGAGGAATGTAGCTCAGTTTGGAATAAGATCTCTGTCTCAGGTACTTTAAGACTCAACTGTTTTTTGAGGTCAGGAGATGGGAAGAGCTAGAGACCCATGGACTGAATCAGGAACTTCTCTCCAGATATAAAACCAAGCAAAACAGGAATAGACTGGAAAGGCAGAATGGGTTAAAACATGTATCTGTATTAAGTACAAGGCCTTTTGGGCTCAGACATTATAGGCGAAATGCTGCTGCCTCATACATGCAGGTTGCTTTTAAGATGCCAGAGCCTTACTATCCTATAAGAAATGGCTTTATGAGCAAGGTAAGTAGGAACAGTTCTTTCCCCCACCATAAAGGGGAAAAAAGAGTTTACTTTTTTCTTTCCTTATTAATAAATCGTACCAGAAGTGAAGCATGGTGTAAAGGATGCAAACAGTGGTTTGCTCCATTTCCATCTTAAAATGGGCAAAGATAACTTTGCCAATAAAAAGAAATCAGTGGTGTCGTAGAGCAGATTCTGGAACATAAGAGGAACAGGAACCACAGACCGAATTTGAGTCCCATTTTATACTTTTCAAAGGTTACACTCAAACCTTTGGAACCTGGAAATTGTATGTGGCATTTGAGTATTGGTTTGTCTTTCAATTTTTGCATATCATGAAAATTTAACAACCATTTGCAATTCTTGGGATTGAAGTGGCATAGTGTAAGAACTCTCTGACCCTGTACATCCAAGAAGGACCATAAGGGTAGATACAGGAAAAAAAGAACAGAAACTAGTTACTGACCTAGATTGCCACATCTTAATATTTAAAGCTCAGATCTCCCAAAAAGGTCAAACAAACCAACAAACCTGGTTGAAAAAGCAAGCATGACACAGTCATCTTTCCAGTAGCAGGCTGTCCCTGCGGCCTCCCTAGACGCAGTTAATGCTCCATATAGGCCTCCCATGGGATGGGCGCACGCACAGCGTGTGTCACACGCACGCAGAGGCCCTGGGCCCTTTATGCCACATCCCCAGCCAATCTAATTCTTTTTCTTTAAAGGAAAAAGGATGGAGGAAAAGAAGACAGACAAGTTTTACTCTAGTACCTAAGAACATGTGAAGGAACAAAATTCAAGTTGCAGACCAGGAATCCCCAGTGTGGGGAGCAGGTCAGAGAACACCAAACACGTCAAATATTAACTTATTTACCAAGTAGGGGGAAGGCAGGTTACATTTTTAGGAATCCAAAAGATCTGTATAGAAACAGCAACCCGTCCACCCCTCCTCTCTAGATCCAACTAGATGACCTTTCCAATTGTACGGTTATGATACAACAAGATGGGGTATCAGAAAAACCACGGAGAGAAATGAGCTGGTATCCTGCCTGGCACCCAGCGGAGCAGAGGCTTTGCCATGTTGTTCAAATTCTAGTGTTCTGGTCCCTACATAAAGAATAGCTGCTTGAATTACCCAGCTCCTCCTGTGAGACCCTAGTCTTTGTTCCAGTGGCCCAGAAAGCTCAGTATTCGGCACTGTGCAGCTTCTTCTAAGACTATCCCCACAACAAGCTGGGGCTGGTCTCCTTGGTACTGTTTCCCTTTTAAAAAATACTTGTACAAACAATCCTTTCCCACCTATTTCCCAGAGACCCCAATAAAATAATAGGGGAGAAGCAGCAGCTTCTACAGTCTTATTTTGAAATGGCATTAGATAAAATAAGGGAATAAATAGAGAATGGACAAGAGGCAGTATCTCCACGCCACGTCACACTGCCAGAGGGAGCTCCAGGGCTGGCTCTTCAGGGGGCCGGTCCTCGCTCTGCTGGGAGGCCTTCTCCACCCCGCAGCCCTCTTCATTGTCTGTGCGGAAGGGGAGGCTGGAGGGGGACCAAGAGGGGCGGAAGTCTTCACTCACAGGCTCCTCAGAGTTACAATCTTCAGGCAATAGTGCTTCTAGAGTGGGTGTCTTTCCCACCTCTGATTTGCAGAGGGCAGCTGGGTCTGTGGGGCTGCAGGCCACCAGGGAGGTAACAGGGAGAGAGAAGACACTCAGATCCTTCTCCTTGGGGAAAGAAGCTGCACCTTCTTCTGGACCAGGCTCTCCTTTCACTCCCAAGACCGGCCTCTGCTCCACCTGGTAGTAGACCAGGGGCCCGCTGTTCAAGTAGGATGGGCTGTTCACCGAGGAGGCAGATGGATGGTCTGAGTTCTCAGCAAAACACAGGACAGAGGAACCTGGGGGCAGCTGAGCCTGGATGAGAATGGGGGCTGTGAGGCCTGGGCATAGCTCTTCGGGTACTGCCAGGGGCTCCTCCAAGATGCACACGCCCAGGCTCTCGATGCTCGAGTCCAGGCTGGCGCTCGAGCCGCTGGAGTCCTCCTCGGCCTTGAGCCGCTCCAGTTCCTCCGCACTCTGCAGGTGCATCACTGCCGTCTCGTTCTCGGCGATGAACTCCTGGAAGTCCTGGGTCTCGGCGCCCTGGGCTCCTGGCAGGCCGCAGGTGGTGGCGGGCGAGGGCCCCTCCTCGGGGGCTGTGGGGCGGCTCACCTGCCGCTTGCTTTCCAGCTCCAGCTTCATGATGGTGTGCAGGTAATGAGTCCGGACTCGGATGGGATTAAACTCAATGCGCCCAGCCATGTTCCCACAGCCATCCCTGGAGCAGCCGCATGGAAAGGACATGCGATCCACCTGAGGGGCGCAAGGAGGGGGAAGCAAGATGAGACCAACTGAGCTAACCGCGGACACGGGGCCATTAGCTGGCAAGCAACCAATGCAAAACATAACGCAGCCCGCGTGGGCAGAGTACGAGATCAGTTACCAGAACACTTGTGTTTCAGTTCCAGTCCAGCCATTAATTAGTGGTGTGACCTCAAAAGGGTCATTCATTTTTTCTCCTAGGGCTTTGGTTCTTTTAGTAGACAAAAATCATTTCAAAGGCTCCTTTCAGTTAGCAAGTCCAGAGATACCTCTCTGGATGCTAACAGTTCTGAGAGTAGAAGAAATGTGTGTGCCTTAGGGACTTGTAGAACTTACCTGACTCACTGCCCTCTGCAATGACAGGCACGGGGAAGTAAGCGGAAGATCGCTAGTCCCAAAGCAATGCATTCTAGGGAAACTGAGCAAAGGTGCCCTGGTGTGCTAAGGCACGAGAATGAAGGTTCAAACAAACAATGCTAGCTGTTCTCAACCTGCCTCACTTTCCCTGAGGGTTGGCCAGTTTAGTTCTGAAGCAGTTGCCAAGATAATTAAAGGCAGAGGCTATCTGGAAAACAGACCCTGGCTACTTTCATGTCACGCTTTCCTATCCAAAAAGGAAAAACAAAAACCACCAAAAATAAAAACCAGGAGTAAAGCAAACAAACGTACAAATACTCAGTGTCTCCCTAAAGGCATCAACATGTAGTCTTTACATCAGTCCCAACAGTTCTTAGGAGTGTTCTCAGGTCTGTCAATGACAGGCTGATTCATTATGGGACTTCAGTCTGGAAAGCAGTTATTTGGCCAGTTCGGCTACAGCTATTTGTTACCTAGCTAAAAATGAGAAAAGGTTGGTTAGGAAAAATTCCACAGAGATTTAGGAATCAGTATCCACATCCTCAGAATACAAGTTCCAGGTAAATTTCATGGATGGTGCTGCTGTTTTCCACGGAAATGAACCAAATGGCCCCTTGTAGGGAGGCTGGCTGACAAGGGATATTAAGGGATATTTTCTGTCTTTTTTTTTTTTTTTTTTTTTTTGGTGGTACTGGGGTTCCTGGAAGCCCTTCTACATCCGGGCTATACTCCCAGACCTATTTTATATCATTTTTATTTGGAAACAGGGTCTCTTAAGCCAGTGAGGCTGACTTCAAACATGTGCCATCCTCCTGTCTCTGCCTCCCAAGCACGGGGATTACAAGCGTGCGCCACCATGCCCGGCATATTTTCTGTCTTTTAGGAAACCAAAGATTTAGGCTCTGCCAGTCCAGGTCTGGTCCTGAACTACAGGATTTCAAAGCCACATGAACAGTTCTAAAATGGGCGTGCTGGTGCATGCTTATAATCCTACCATTCAGGAGGCTGAGACAGGAGGATCACAGTTTGCAGACAGCCTCATCTACTTAGTGAGGCCCTTTGCAACTCAGTGAGACCTTGTTTCAAAATAAAGAATAAAAAATAGGGCTGAGGATGTAGCTTGGAGGCAGAATGCCCCTGGGTTCCATCCCCAGTACTGCAAATACATACATACATACATAATACATACATACATACATACATACATACATAACTGGAGTAGAGGTACTGTGAGCAAGGGCTTGCGGATCGGGTCTATGGGCCCACCTCATTTCTTTGTTTCCTGCTGTCTCAAGGAATCTCAGTATTTAAGGAACAGTTACTAAGCGGTAACCATACTAACCCCTGTCCCTTTGCTAACAGCTGCTCCTTATCACCTGAGGACAGAAATCCAGAAAAGGTAACAGGTCCCTCAACAGCCCGAGAATCTGTTTTGCTTGTTTTCTTTGTTATAGAAGAGGGTTTGGAACTGGGGACCCCATCCATGGATGGGCAGCCTCCTATCTTCCCCTGCACCCACCCCTCACTCTCTGACCTTGGTATAGATATACAACTTTGACTGACCTGGCATTTAATCCCAGCCTGGCTGCAGGCACATGCTTCTGGGTCACAGTACAGTCGACAGTCACAACCGCACTCTTCCCGAGACAGGCGGATGGCTCGAAGTTCTTGCTTCTCCTCTGCATCAATGCGGTGGACCCCAGAAGCCCTCAGCAGCGCCCGGCGCCGTTTGGTGGGCAGAGGCTGCAGGAAGAAGTAGTCATCCACCTCCACATTTTCCACATCAATATCTTCATCGGAAACGTCATCCAGTGTCAGGCCATCGGCCTCCACTGACTCCACGGTCCCATTCTTGGTCAGCTGTCAAGAGACAGGAAAGATCAGCCTCTGGGGCATTAGCAACAAAAGCCCCTTTCAGTGGAGAGAGAGAAGCACCATCCACTGAACGTCCGTGATGGGAAGACCTGGGCGGTCCCATATGGCAGGCCTCTGAGCACTAGGATTTGGTGACTAAGAAACTGGGTTTTCAATTTTATTTAATTTCTAGTTAATTCATTAGTTTATTTTTGTGGTGCTGGGGATAGAACCCAGGGGCATTCTACCTCTGTACTACACCCCCACCCCTATTTTAGTTTTTATTTTGAAATAGGGTCTCATTAGGTAGCTGCGGTCAATCCTCAATCCTCTTGTCTCAGCCTCCCAAGTATTGGGATTAAAGGTGTGCACCACTATGCCCAGCCAGATATCAAATTTAAACAGAAGCCGAGCGTGGTGGTGCACGCTTGTAATCCCAGCGCTTGGGAGGCTAAGATCCTGCAGGTTCGAAGCCAGCCTCAACTACTCAGTGAGGCTCTCAGCAACTTAGTGAGACCCTGTTTCCAAATAAAATAGAAAATAGGTCTGGGAGTGAAGCCCGGAAGTAGAAAGCCCCTGGGTTCCACCCCCAGTACAACCTAAATAAATAAATAAAGTGGAGTACTAGGCTACCAGGTCTTCATCAATGAACCTGAATCCCCACCGTGGGGCAGTTAGCAGTGTGTGCTCAGGAGGGCTTCATTTTGCTGGCAGGAGAAAAAAATGAACAAATTACTAATTGCTATCAAAGAAAGCCATACTTTCTAGCCCAAGTCTAGAAGAAATGTATTATTTTCCTTTCTAATTCTTTTTTATTTGATTTTTGTAGGGTGGTATAAATAGCACTGTGGGTGCTATCTAGGGGCAGAAATCTGGGTTTTCTGGGCTGTGAGCAAAGGGAGCCAGGAAAGGGAATCTCCGTGGAAGGGCAGGCTGAAGACAATCGGTGGCTGAATGAGTCCTGCAAACTCACTAGAGAATCCAAGGAAAGAAAATGAGGCCTCGCAGTCCCCAGGGCTCTGCAAGCTGCTAGCAGGATGAAAGCCAGTGACTGGAGTCTTTGGCTCATTTCATCAGACAGCCACACAGTAGTGCTGGGAAAGGAACAATTCCTGGGGGAGAAGAGACGCCACGGGCCTGTGCAGCGAGCCGCACACTTGCTGTGTTCACTGGGAGGGGAAGGAAAGCGGTCAAGCGAGAGAAGCAGTGTGGGGTTGGGTTCCCTAGTGTTCGTGTCTGTACTAGGCAGGTAACTACAAGCCCTTTCTGTAGTCCTCGGGGCTGCCTCTGCCGCAGGAAGGCCTGTGCCTGAGCGCCCTCACCCCTGCATCCTCTAAAGAGCTGAGAGCGGCAGAGGAAAGAAACCCATGCAGACGAAACAACTGAGTGTCACGCAAGATGTGGCAGTCAAATCAGTGAGGAGCCTTCTAGTCACTTAACAGTATTGGGACAATTGCATATTCTTGGGAATTTCATACCATTCATGATGACAAATTCCGTATGTGCAAAACACCAAATACAAATAAAATAATAAAAGCGTTAGAAAAGTGAAAGGTAACTAGAGCTGCAGAGCTCCAAGCAACGAACGGAACAACAACCCCAAAGAAAAACAAACACTAGATGGTATACAAGAGAGTGGCATATGTGTATTTTTGAGACCAACTGCATCCTTTATAGAGTTCTTTTTTTTTTTTTTTTGCCATACTGGGGATGGAACCCAGGGGCTTTCTTCCTCGAAGCTACACCCCCAGCCCCATTTTTTAAAATTTTGAAACAGGGTCTCATTGAGTTGCAGAGGGCCTCACTAAGTAGCTGAGGCTGTCCATGAACCACGATCCTCCTGTCTCAGCCTCCCAAATGCTGGGATGACAAGCGCGCGCCACCACGCCCGGCTTATAGAGTTCTAAAGACGGGAAAAATTTCAAAGAGAAGAGTAAACTGGACCTGGGAAATACAGAGCAAGTGTCTTCTCTAGACATGTAGAGATGTATTAGATGCCACTACTGCTGGGCTTACTAAATATTCTGCTTAACAAGAATACTGTTTTTTTGGGTTTGGTTTTTTTTTTTTTTTTTTGCAGTACTGGGGATGGAACCCAGGTGCATTTTACCTGCAAGCTACATTCTCAGCCCTATTTTCTTAGTCTTTTTATTTATTTTATTTATTTTAGTTTATTATTATTATTATTATTATTATTTTTTTTTTTTTTTTTTTTTTGGCAGGTCTGGGGATGGAACCCAGGGGCATTCAACCTCAAAGCTACACCCCCTATCCTGTTTTTTATTCTTTATTTTGAAACAGGGTCTCACTAAGTTGCGGAGGGCCTAAGGTGTTCGCGAACTGCGATCCTCCAGTTCTCAGCTTCCCGAATGCTAAGATTACAAGTGTGCGCCACCACGCCCGGCTCGAATCCTGTATCTGGGTCTTGGGTTTACCTGGCTTTGTCCTGAGGATTTCCTTGGCCAGGGGTAGGGGTGGTGGTGGTGGTGGCTGCGACGGGAGGCACAGACCACTCCCCTCCATGATTTAGGAGAAAGGAGTTTTCTTCCAGGGAAAGGGAAGAATGCCTTCACTTCGGTTGCCAGAAGAGTGTTTATTTGCCCAGCTGTTGCTATAGTGGCAGGAAGGTGATGGGGTCACCAATGGAATTCCTCAGACAGAAAAAAGGGAAGGCTGGGTGTCATTCTAGTTGGAAAAACAGGTGTAAGGCTCTAGGGGGGAGGTGGACATAAAGCTGTGAGAGAAAGGAATGAACTCTGGTGTCCCACATCCTCTACCACTAGTTCTCCAGTGCTAGCACATTCTGGTGGCTCTCACTCATAACCCTGGAAATAGTGCAGCCACCAGCTTTAGTATGGGCCTGCATGCTTCAGCCCCCAAAATCCCTGAGGGCCTTTCTTTTTTCTTTTGTGGTGCTAGGGGTCCAACTCAGGGCCTCGTACACACTAGGGAATCACTCTACTGCTGAGCCAGGGCCACAGCGCTGGAAGTTTTTGAAGACTTGTGGGAACAACTGCCATGGAGTGCCAAACAGTGCAAAGAAGAAAGTGCGAGGCTATACAGAGCCATCTGAAGCAGGGCGCGGGAGTGCGTGCCTGTAATCCCAGTACTTGGGAGGTTGAGACAGTAGGAGCATAAGTTCAAGGCCAGCCTCAGCACGTTAGAAAGACCCTCAGCAACTTAAGGAGACCTACTTAAAAAATAAAGGCCAGATGGGGTGGCGCACGCTTGTAATCCCTGCATTTGGGAGGCTGAGTCACAGCAGGATCGCAGCTTGCGGGCAGCCTCAACTACTTAATGAGGCCCTTTGTAGCTCAGTGAGACCCTGTTTCAAAATACAGAATAAAGGCCGGGCATGATGGCGCATGCTTGTAATCCCCACGCTTGGGAGGCAGAGACAGGAGGATCGCAGGTTCGAAGCCAGCCGTGCTGGCTTAAGAGACCCTGTTTCCAAATTAAAAAAAAAAAAAAAAAAAAAAGAAAGAAAGAAAGAAAGAAAAACATTTGTTGAGGGCTCAGTGGTACACACCTGACACCTATAATCCCAGTACTTGAGAGACTGAGGCAAGAGGACTGCAGGCTCAAGGACAGCCTCAGCAATTTAGCAAGAGCCTTGGCAATATAGTGCGACCCTGTTCCAAAAGAAAAAATAAGAAAGGCTAGGGGTATCGCTCAGAGGTAGAACATCCCCAGGTTCAGTTGGTGAAGTCAGGGAATTCTAGAGAAGGCATTTTGCTCCCCCTGTAGACACCCATAGTAGAGATGGAAAAGGCTCAGACTGAGATTTGATTCCAAATCTGAGACTTTTCATCAGAAAGACCTGGACTCTTCACGTGTCAAGGACAAGAGTCAAATGACAAAATCCCAATGGACCTTCATGTCCGTGTTTGGTCTCCATAAAGAGAAACAGCACCACACGGCGGCCCTCGGTGGTTTCCCGCCCTGTCTGAGCGTATGGGAGGCACCAGACCCAAGTCCCCTTAGGCACCTTCATTTTTTTGGCATGGAGTTTCTCCTCCTTCAGGTGTTCACGAAGAATCTCTCGATGATTCACCTCCTGCTCCTGTGCAAACTCACAGAGTGTGTAGCTGCGTACAGAGTTATGGCGCTGGGCCATGCCCAGAGAGCTACCACCCTGGCTGGGCACACTGGTGAAACCCTGCCGCCGGGCAAAGTAGTACACAGTCACCTGGTCAAAGCGTACATTCTTCCTCCGCAGCTGCTTCTGCCGCTTCAGGATGGATGTGGCTGAGAGGGGAGCACAGAGGGATCAACTCAGAGAGGCCTGTTTGGGGGAACTGAACTCTTTCTCACCCATCTAGATTTTTTTATTTTTATTTATTTATTTATTTTTGTGTGTGTGGTACTGAGGATGGAACCCAGGGGCATTCTACCTCTGAGCTATACCCCTAGCCCTATTTTTTATTCTTTATTTTAAAATAGGGTCTCACTGAGTTGCAGAGGGCCTCACTAAGTAGCTGAGGCTGCCCGCAAACTGCGATCCTCCTGTCTCAGCCTCCCGAATGCTGTGATTACAAATGTGTGCCACCACGCACGGTCATCTAGATTCTTAACTCCTCTCTTTAAATGTGCTCCTTGTATTTGGAAAACATTGGGATATATTAAAATCATAAATGCATAGTCGCAAGGGACCTTAAACGTCTGCTGGTTTATACCACTGCTTCCAGACTGACATCCCCTCAGCACATGACCATAAAATCTATTTTTAGGCAACAACTGGAAGAGGATTGCTAAGTGATCCTTTAGGATAGAACAATCTATACCTTCACTGGCCACATGTAACAATAAAAATTAAAGTTTTTTTTTTTTTTGGTGGTACTGGGGTTCCTGGAAGCCCTTCTACCTCTGGGCTACACTCCCAGACCTATTTTTTATATTTTTATTTAGATACAGGGTCTCTTAAGCCAGCACGGCTGGCTTCGAACCTGCGCGATCCTCCTGTCTCCACCTCCCAAGCGCGGGGATTACAAGCGTGTGCCGCCACGCCTGGCTAATTAAAGTTTTAAAAGATTATAAACTCTCACCACCATAACCATATATCGAGTGCTCGCCGAGTCTCATATAAGTAATGGCTACCACTGGATAATGCATATATGAAACATTTCTATAACAGAAAATTCTACAGGACAGTGTGGATCTATAGCAGGGAGAAGGCAGATGTTTTTCCTAAATAGACAGTAAATATTTTAGGCTCAGCCAGGCGTGGTGGCACATGCTTGTAATCCCAGCACAGAGGAGGCCGAGACAGGAGGATCCGGGTCACAGAGTCTCAGCTAATGAGGACCTTTGCAAATCAGAGAGACCCTGTTTCAAAATAAAGAATAAAAAAGAAAAAGAAAAAGAAAGAAAGAAAGAAAGAAAGAGAAAAGAAAGAAATATTTTAGGCTCTACAGGCCAGGGGTCCTCTGTTGCCACAGCATGAAATCAATCCTAGACAAAAAAAAAAAAAAAAAAAAAAGTGTATTCCATTAAAGCTTTATTTACAAAAGCAGGCAGTGGACAAGACCTGGCCAGAGAGCAACTCCTGATCCACAGTATCAGATCTTTCCAAGAACTAATTAAGCCACGCCCAGCATGGTGACACAAGCCGTAACCTCAGTACTTGGAAGGCTGAGACAGGAGGATTGCAGGTTCGAGCCAGCTTTGGCAACTTAAGAGAGGTTTTCAACAACTCAGCAAGATTCTACCTCAGCAAGAGAAATAAAAATAAATAAAATTAAAAATTAAAAATAAGCCAGGCATGGCAGCATATGCTTGTAATCCCAGTATTTGAGAGACTAAGACCAAAGGATTGCAGATTCGAAAACAGCCTCAGCAAATAGTAAGACAGTGAAACATCAACCTAGTGAAAGTCTGTTTCAAAAAAATAAAAAAGAGCCAGGCGTGGTGGTGCAGGCTTGTAATCCCAGCATTTGGGAGGCTGAGACAGGAGAATTGCAGTTCACGAACAGCCTCAGCTACTTAGCTACTTAGGCCCTTTGCAACTCAGTGAGACCCTGTTTCAAAATAAAGAATAAAAAATAGAGTTGGGGGTATAGCTCAGAGGTAGAATGCCCCTGGGTTCCATCCCCAGTACCACAAAAATAAAAATAAAAGTAAAAAAAGGCTGGAGGTAAATCTCAGATTCAACCCCCAGTACCATAAATAAATAAATAAATAAATAAATAAATAATAAATAAATAAGGCTGAGTTTATAGTTTAGAAGTAGAATGTCCCTGCGTTCAATCCCCAGCACCAGTGGGCACGGTGGAGCACTGTGTAATCCTAGTACTTAGGAGGATCATAAATGCAAAGTCAGCCTCAGCGACTTAGCAAGACCCTGTTTCAAAAGGAAAAATAAAGGCTGTGCATAGTGGCGCAAGCTTGTAATCCCAGCATTTGGGAGGCTGAGACAGGAGGTTCGCAGTTTGCGGACAGCCTCATCTACTTAGTGAGGCCCTTTGCAACTCAGTGAGACCCTGTTTCAAAATAAAGAATAAAAAATAGGGCTGGGGCATAGCTCAGAGGTAGAATGCCCCTGGGTTACATCTGTAGTACTGCCAAAAATAAAAAAGGAAAAAAGGGCTGGGGAGTAGTTCAGTGATAAGAGTGTCCCTGGGTTTAATCCCTAGTACCAAAAACAAAAATCAAACAAACAAACATCTGGAGGTAACCTAGTTGCCCAGGCAATAAGTATTTATGTTCTGCTACAGTTACAATTTCCTGGAACTCTAGGGGACTCTGCTGGGGAAAGGCTAGAGTCCTGAACTCCTCCTTCCATCGAATTCAACCTCGGCTAGAGACTGGCAAACCACAACACAAGTAAAATCAGCTAGAATAAGCCAGACTTCAGTCTAGGCTGTTAGAGCCACACGGACCTCTGAACAGGCAGGAAAGATTGTGGACAGAAGCCATCTCGAGAGCGTCAGCTCGCTCTATGCTAGGGGATGTGGGTGCGCGTGGAGGGAGCGTTTACTTACGTGTGAAGCTGGCAGTTGTAGGGGGATTGAGGCTGTCGCAGCTGTCGGCACTGTCACTGCTAGAGATCTCATCATCTGAGTTGGAAACTGAGGAGCCCACGTCCACATCGTCAAACTTCCTCTTGAGACCCGAGCCCGTGAATGCATCCATTGGTTTCTGAGGGTTTCCTTGGGGAGCCCACCAAGCTGGCCCCAAAGCCCCTGATCACCACCAGCTAGCCAGGTGCATTAGGATTCTGCCCAGGGGAGAAAAGGAATCAGCATTCCTGACTCAAGACACACCTGTCCCGTCAATACCCACAGCTCTCTAACAGCCCAAGTTAACAGTCTGCTCTTCTGATCACACAGGAGAGCTCTCCAAGGACCAGTGGGAGGGAGCAGGGACCAAAGGCAGAATTACGCTCTGCCTACACCAAGACTAGACCAATTATTCTTCCTAGTTATAATATAGCATGGCATTTCCCAAAGTGTGTATCTTAACTATGCTGGTTTCAATCGGGCGTGAAATTGTCATTGGCGGGTGCTTGTAATCCCAGCATTTGGGAGACTGAGACAGGAGGATCGCGGTTCAGGAACAGCCTCAGCTACTACTTAGTGAGGCCCCTTGCAACTCAGTGAGACCCTGTTTAAAAAAAAAATAGGACTGGGGTGTAGCTGGTAGGGAGAATGCCCCTGGGTTCCTTCCCCAGTACCACAAAAAAAACCAAAAAAAAAAAAACCCCCAAAAACTAGTTTCAGGAATATTAATAGCTTTTACATGGAAGTAGGACTGCTGTGTCAAAAATAGCAAATTACGGCAAAATCTCTTAGAGGCTTTAATATACTAATATATATATAGTGAAGGATGGGAGAAATACAGAATGCAGTGTTTCACAAACCTGATTATGGAGCCCACTGCCTCCACAGTATGTCATGGAACAGATAATCCTTGGAACACACTTTGAGAAACACTGCTTCAGGCTCTCAATTCTGGAGAATATCTGCAGTCAGGAAAACTCTTGACCCAGATCTCTACTAGTATAAAGTACCTCACCAGGCTTCTAAAGAGGTCGGTCAAAATTGGCACCAAAGGACCTGAGATTAGAATCTGCACTGGCTTCAAAATCCAAAATCTGGGGCTGGAGGTGCAGCTCAGTGACAGACCACTTGCCTATCACACGTGAGGCCCTGGCTCAATCCCCAGCACCGCAAAACAAAACTAAATCTTCCTCAATCTCATCCTGATCTAGCATCGTCCCCTGTGGGAGGAAGATGTCGCTTTACACTGTTTGCCCTCTGAAAGAAACCAACAAGAGGAAAACACATCGCAAAAGAAACCGTTTATTCTGATTACAGAAACAAGGCAGTGTTTCCAATATGCTGTCACACAACCAAGGGGTCTGGGAGTTCATTCCCCAGCTGTAAGTCTCTCTCCTCTGTCTTTGGATTTAAGTTCCAGGAGGACACGAATCTGCTCAGGAGAAATGCTGTCAGAGCCAAAGCCATGTGTGACGAGGTAGGGAGCCTGCCTCGCTTTGCCTCAGTAAAGCCAGCGTCTCCCCAGACTATGATCTCACTGGTTGCTAATTATGCAGCAGGAATCACAACACTGCCTAGAACGACAGGGCGGCATTACTGCAGAGCAGTGCCCTGAATATACCGTGGTGGCCAGAGGTGTCTGCTACGGAGCTGATTGCTGGCCTATGTCTCTGGAAAGCAATTTGGATCAGTTCTACAAAGTCAACCAGACTTTAGAAAATCTATCCATCTATTCAGATCACACCAAAATTCAGCATCAAAGTCACAAGATGTACCTAAGAAACCTCTGCCATCATAGGTCTCAGACAAGCACATTTCTCAAATGAATCTGGCCAAGGAGGAAAAATAATAATTATTTGATAAGAATTGTAATTAAATTTAAAAGTGGGCCCAAGGTATCTTATGTTCTTCAGGTGACTAATCAGAGGTCATATTCTTAGGACATGGTAAAAATGGAGAGCATTAAGGACTTTATGGGTTAAAATTGTAGCTGAGAGCTGGACATGGTGGCACACGCTTGTAATTCCAGCATTTGGGAGGCTGAGACAGGAGGATCACGGTTCGCGGACAGCCTCAGCTACTTAGCAAGGCCCTTTGCAACCCACTGAGACCCTGTTTCAAAATAAAGAATAAAAAAATAGGTCTGGGGTTGTAGCTTGAAGGTAGAATGTCCCTGGGTTGCATCCCAAGTACCCCTCCCCCCGAAAAGATTTTAGCTGGGTTTAAAGACACCTATCAACTAACAAATTTTTAGTTCCATTATTGGATGCAAGGGTGTGAGAAAAGATACTCTTGTAATTGAATATTTATGTGGGTGCAATAGAAATGAGTAATTCTGAGTACTGAATTTGTTTTGGAGATACTAGGGATGGAACCCAGGGGCATTCTACCTCTGAGCTATACCCCCAGCTTATTTTTTATTCTTTATTTTGAAACAGAGTCTCACTAAGTTGCTAAGGCTGGCTGTGAATCTGTGATCCTCAGGTCTCAGCCTCCGAAGTACTGGGATTACAAGCGTGCGCCACCATGCCCAGCTGCCCTTCAGGAATTTTTGTTTTGTTTTGTTTTTGTTTTGGGTCTGGTGATGGAACCCAGGGGCACTCTACCTCCAAACCATACCCCCAGTCCTATTTTTTATTCTTTATTTTGAAACAAGATCTCATTGAGTTGCGGAGGGCCTCGCTAAGTAGCAGAGGCTGTCCGCGAACCGCGATCCTCCGGTCTCAGCCTCCTGAATGCTGGGATTACAAGCGTGCCCACCACGCCCGCCTTCCCCTTCAGTTTTAATTGAGCTTCGGTTAATGTTGGTACTAGATAAAAGGCTTTTTCCTTGGCCTGGAAGCACTTGGGGATTTATGACTTGAAGCAAATGTGTACTTCTGTTCTTTCCACAGATATACCTCTGCTTCTAGCAGTGAGTTTCCTTTAAATATTTCTCTTTAAACCCCACATGAGCGAGGGTCTGGTCCAAAAATCATCTTTATTACTAAAGTTCTCCACTGTCTTAACTCAGTTACCCGCAAGAGTATAATCTCTCTGTAGGTTACTTTCTGTGCACTCCCCACTTTTACTTCTCGCATAGTGGTTTCTGGGTAATGATGGAGGTATGTAAGAAAAAAAGGACTGAAATCTAGCAGAAAAACCTTAAGTTGTCTGAGAATAACAACATGTGTAAATAATGGGCATATTCTATGATCTAAGTACTCCCTTAACGAGTGGGGATGTAGTTTGGTGAACAGTGCTTATTACCTAGCATACATGGGGCCCTGGGCTCAATCCCTAGCAACACACACACACACACACACACACACACACACACACACCCCAAAACAAAACTATTCCATTAATTTGGATGAAACTTTGGAAAATCCTCAAGAACTCACGTTCTAGCTCTATTCATCTTACCCAAGTCCTGTTAATATCACTGTCTCTGACATCAATTCCACTATTTAAAATGTAAAAATTCCACCTATCTTTCTGACAACCAATATATGCTTATATTTCAACCCTGCTTTCCTTGGTGTATAAATGTGGTTTGCTAGATAAAGATGTGCATAGCTGGGCATGGTGGCACAAGCCTGTTTATTCCAGTACTTGGGCAGCTGAGACAGTAGGATCACAGGTTCAAAGCCAGCCTCACCAACTACTTAGCTAGGTTCTTAGAACTCAGCAAGACCCTGTTTCAAAAATAAAAAATAAAAGCCAGGAGTGGTGGTGCATGCTTGTAATTGTAGTACTTGGGAGGCTGAGACAGGAGGATCCAGGTTCGCGGCCAGCCTCAGCTACTTAAGCCCTCTGCAACTTAGTGAGACCTGTTTCAAAAATAAATAATAAAAAACTGGGCTGGAGGCATAGCTCAGTGGTAGAATGCCCCTGGGTTAAATCCCCAACACTACAAACTAACTAAATAAACAAATAAATAAATAAAAATAAAACAGGGCTGGCTTGTAGCCCAGATATAGAATGCCCCTGGATTCATTCCCCAGTAACACACACACACTCACACACACACACACGATGTTCATGGGCAACAAGAACAAACACCAATCCACTTTCATAATACCTAGAAGAGATCTAGGTGGTGCATGGCTGTAATCCCAGGACTTGGGAGGCTATAACAGGGGTTCAAGGGCAGCCTCAGCAAAGAGTGAGACTCATCAAACTAGTGAGACCCTGTTTCAAAAATAAAAGTAATGGGAGTCTGAGACAGAGGATCACAGTTCACCGACAGCCTCAGCTACTTAGTAACCCTGTTTCAAAATAAAGAATAAAAAATAGGGCTGGGGTGTAGCTTGGAGGTAGAATGGCCCTGGGTTCCATCTCCAGTACTGCAAAAAGTAATAAAAATTAAAATAAAAAAAATAGGGCTAGGAGTGTATCTTAGAGGCAGAATGCCCCTAGGTTCAACCCATAGCACACAAAATAATTAATAATAATAATAATAATAATAATAATATTTTTTAATTGAGCTGGAGGTGCAGCTTGGCGGTAGAATGACCCTGGGTTCAATACCCAGTACCAAAAAAAAGAAAAAAGAATAATACCTAGAATGTTTTCATACCTTCCAGTTCATCAAATTTATCTTTCAAACCAGCACTAGAAAATAATCATTCCCACCTCTCTCAAATATTAATTGGCAGAGAATTAATGCCAATGTTCAAGAGATACACTTATAAATTACATTCCACCTGGGCGTGGTGGCACACACTTGTAATCCCAGCATTACGGAGGCTGAGACCGGAGGATCAAAGTTCGCGGACAGCCTCAGCTACTTAGTGAGGCCCTCTGCAACTTAGTGAGAGCTTGTTTCAAAATAAAGAATTAAAACACAGGCAGGGGGTGTAGCTAGGAGGTTGAATGCCCCTGGGTTCCATCCCCAGACCCTCCCCCCCCACACACACAGAGAAGTTTCATTCCTAGCACTTAAACCCATATGGAAACAATCAAGGTGAGACTAAAAATGCATGTCATAATTGACAGTTAACTGTCAAAATGACCAACTCAAACAATTAATACTTTTGGATGAATAATGCATCCCTCTATAAAAGCTTTTAAATGCCACTGAAGTGAAAGGTCAGCTGACACTTTCTGGCTACGGGCCTTATGATTGCTTCTCAAATATTTCTAGCTGAACATTTCCCAAAGGCTTAAGAAATAGCTCAGATCCACAGTATATAGAAGACACTAGGCTAGCACCAAATGAAACCAGCATATGTATTTTAGTACTATATCTGCATTTTCCAGGGCTGTAAGAACTCCTATAACTACCCAAGCAAATAAAAACCCCCAGCTTATGTGAGACTAGCAGGAGAGATTGACTGTGAAAGTAGAAGGTATCTGCAAAGTTTAGGTAATGCAACTTGTTTTGTTGTTTTGTTTTCCGGTACTCGGGATAGAATCCAGGGGCATTCTACTTCCGAGCTACACCCCCAGCCCTATTTTTTATTCTTTGAAACAGGGTCTCACTGAGTTGCAAAGGGCCTCACTAAGTAGTAGCTGAGGCTGTCTGCAAACTGTGATCTTCCTGACTCAGCCTCCCAAATACTGAGATTCCAAGTGTGAGTCACCACACCCGGCCTAGGCCTTTTTTTTTTGGATGGTATTGGGGTTCCCGGAAACCCTTCTGCCTCTGGGCTACACTCCCAGACCTATTTTATATTTTATTTGGAAACAGGGTCTCTTAAACCAGCTGAGGCTGGCTTTGAACCTGCGGCAATCCTCCTGTCTCCGCCCAGCGTGGGGATTACAAGCATTGTGCCACCACGCCCGGCAAGGCCTCTTTCTTAAATGAGTCCAAAATAATAATACAAGGTATATCCCACAGGAGAAAGCCCTTCCACTTAACTGGAACCCAATCTTCTGCTAAAGGTCAGAGGTTCAAAATCTCTAATAAGAACCCCAAGGCTACCTAGCTATAACTAGCTTAAAGGAAGGCAGGATTGCTGCTAAGTGTTATGATAAACCTGAAGAGAAGGCCTGCCCTGTTCCTCCCTTTATCAGATACTGTGGTTAATTCTCAAATACTACAAATTTCCTGGGTTCATGTGTCCTTGTGATCACCAGGATCATGAATGTATAAAGCACTCAAGTGAAAACCTCTTGTTTGGGCTAGGCATGGTGGCACACATTTGTAATCCCTGTTCTTGGGAGGCTGAGACAGGATTGCAGGCTTGAGCACAGTTTCAGCAAGTAGTGAGAGTCTCATCAATAAGTGAAATAAAGCTCGGGATGTAGCTCAAAAGTAGAATGCCTCTGGGTTCAATCCCCAGTATTCTGCCCCCCACAAAACCTTCTGATTAAGATAAGTATTTACAGAAAACTATCTTCCCACCTTTCTCGGTTTTTGGTGTATGTGTGTGTGTGTCACTGAGGTTGGAACCTAGGTACCTTCCACCTTCGAGTTATACCTCTTGCCCTGTTTAATTATTTATTTGGAAACAGGGTCTCCCTAAGTTGCTGAGGCTGGGTTTGAACCTCCCATCCTCCTGTCTCAGCCTCCCAAGTACTAAGATTACAAGCCTGCACCACTACACTCAGCTCTCCCTGGTTTTTAGCCACTCACCAACACAACGTTGGAATTGGGCTTTCCTGTCTGAACTACTATATTTATTTATTTATTTATTTATTTATTTATTTGGTGGTACTGGGGGTGGAACCCAGAGGCTTTCTACCTCCGGGCTATACTCCCAGACCTTTTAAAAAATATTTTATTTGGAAACAGGGTCTCACTAAGTTGCTGAAAGCCTCACTAAGTAGCTGAGGCTGGCTTCGAACCCGTGCGATCCTCCTGTCTCAGCCTCCCAAGCGCGGGGATTACAAGCGTGCGCCACCACGCCCGGCTTGAACTACTATCTTAAGGTAGACACGAGATCTCTGTGGGAGAACTGGAACATGATGCTGCATTAACTCTCAAGGATAACCAATGATTTGTAACTCTGGCACACATCAACATCCTGGCTCTGGACATTTGCAAACCCGGTACAGAAAACAAAAATGTGAATCAAGTATGGATTTACAGTGAACTGAAAGCTGCAGGGCAAGGGGACAATGTTCTCTCTTGGGGATAACTTCTAACCTTTCATACTGAACGGTTGTGTGTCACATTGCCACTCTAAACCCCTTCAAAGGACGAATCAGGACTACAGCACTAAAGAGATGGATGGCAGTCGGCTGCATGTTTGGGCCTACAAAATAAAAAGATCGAGCTACCAACCAGGGCAAGTGATGCTTTCATTTTCACACACAACGCCAGAAAACCGGGAGACATCAGGAACCAGAGCTTAAGGGTCATGTCAAGTCACCAGTTCCCTTTAATGAACACCCCTGAGGAACCTTCAGCTCTCGACCCATTTCTCTCTGGTTCCTGCTAACGTTCCCGCTCATTCCAATCATCTGCAGCCCCTACTCAGTCTTCCTCATCCCTTCCTGCCAGCTATCACAAATTCCCAACCACTCCTCCCACATTTTCCTCTATCCCCCACCCCTTCCTCCACTTCCCTCCATCCTACATCATTCTCCATTCCGAACTCAACCTTCATCCGCAATCCTGCCGGCTTCCAAGCCGTGCATCCGTCTCCCTGGAGCTGACCCTGCAGCCGAGCTCCGTCCTCGGCGCCCCTCGCTCCCACGCCTCTTCTCCACTCCTTCCCAGGCAGCCCTAGCTCCCCGCCCCCCGACCGCTCCCGTCCGAGCCTCCCTCATTTCTGACCCATCCATCCACACGGCTCTGGGCTTGACCACTCCTCCACGGCCGCCCGAGGGCCGATCCCTGGAAAGGACCAGGCGGCACCCTCCGCCCCGCACCCCCAGTCCCATTACCAGCCCCGCCGCAGCTGCCTCCTCCCGTGATGGTCTCTGCCGCCCCCGCGGCGGCCGCCGCCGCCCTAGCCCGGGTGGGAAGGAGGGAGGAGCGAGCGAGGCCCGGGCCCCGCGGCGACGGTCGGGAGCTCCCGGGGCGGCGGGGCGGGTGGGCAGGCTGGCCGGCCGGCAGGCAGGCGGGGGGCGGGCGGCTCCGGCAGCTCGGACGCCCCTGGCAGAAGGAGCACAGAACCGCCCCGGCTCCGGCTAACAATAGGCTCCGGCCGCAGCGCTCCGGCTCTTATAGGCGCCGGCACGTCCCAGCCGAGCCCCGAGGCAAGCTGGGAAATGGAGTCCGGTACCGGCCCCACGCCCAGCGGCATGCCGGGAGTTGGAGGCGGCTAGCGCTATAAACCCGAGCCGGCCGGCAAATAGGCTACAGAGGCAGCGTTTGCAGCGGACTCTGGGAAAGCGAGTTTGGCATTACTGCAGCCTTTTGAAGTAGAAGGCAGGGAACCTCAACTACACATTTTCATTGACTAGATGAATTCTCCCCTTTTTCTTTCTCCAGGATCACAATCTCATGCCTAAGGAGCATAATCCTCCTTGCTCATGGGGGCTTAGTGTTGCTGCAATCTGCCCAAGTTTAGAAAGAAAATGCAAGCAACATCTTGAGGTATCTACATATATACGATGGACTGATTTAGGTGTTTACTTTAAAACAAAAATAATGTTTACCATGGTGTTTGATATTCACAACTTTGCAACTCGTATTTAAGATTGAAAACAAAATAAATCAAAAGTTATTCGTGACTTTGCCAAGGACACCCAGCCTTGGTTTCTTATCTTGCTTCCCTTGACCTATAAGGCTTTGCAAGATCTAGGTACATCCTGTGCCACCCCCACCCCCACCCCCCAATCTTTCTGTCATCCTGTTTCCCTCTACTTTCCCCCTCCCATGTTTTACTTCAATAGTCTGGTCCACTGGCCTCCTGCAGTTCCTTCAGTAGGACTATTCTCTTATCCCGGGCCCTTTTACCTAGAACACTCTTCCACTAGTTGGCCACATACCCCTTCAGTTAATATCTGTTCAAATGTCCTCCTATCAGAGAGCTTCCTTGGCCATATTTCTAAAATAGTGCTTCTGCTGAGCCTATCCTCTTGCTTCCTCTTTCTTCTTAGCATTCTCATTTGACATGCAACTGCTTCTCAGTCTTCTCTCACTCGACTGAATTCTATGAGGCAAAGGAATTGTTTACTTAGCACCCGGTATTTGATATTTGGGAGCCCAGAAGAAATTTCTTAGATAGATAAATGGATGGCAGGATTTAAATTTAGGTTAGACCCCTTCTAAATTCTAGTGTATTTGTCACTACAACCAAAACACTGTGAAGCTAGATCTATCAAGTCATCTTATCTGTAGAGCTGAGTGTTGAATGGCTTAGAAAACAAGCCAAGAATTCCAGTTTTCTTCTCTAGGTAACATGAGAAACTTCAAGCAGAGGAGACAACAATGGAAAATGGAAAGAAGAAGAAAAAAAAAAAAGACCATCATTAAAAAAAAAAAAAAAAGCAATCCTTAGGGTACTAAGCACTGATCATCTATCTGTTGAAATTTTTTTGTGTGTGAATGTATGTGGTACTGGGGATTGAACACAGGGGCATTCTTTCTCTGAGCCACACCCCTCAACCTAGTTCTGGTTCTATTTTTATTTTTTAATTTTAATTTTTTTTTTTTTTGTGGTACTGAGGGTGGAACCCAGAGGCTTTCTACCTCCGGGCTATACTCCCAGACCCTTTTTATATTTTATTTGGAAACAGGGTCTCACTAAGTTGCTGAAAGCCTCACTAAGTAGCTGAGGCTGGCTTTGAACCCGTGGGATCCTCCTGTCTCAGCCTCCCAAGCCCGGGGATTACAAGTGTGCGCCACCACGCCCGGCTTTTTATTTTTTAATTTTGAAACAGGATGTCACTAAGTTGCAGGAGGCCTCACTAAGTTGCTGAGGCTGGCCATGAACCTGTGATCCTCCAGTCTCCGCCTCCTAAATCCTGAGATTACAGTATGCATCACTAAGCCTAGCTTATCTTCTGAAATTTAGCAGTGACATGTGATCAAGAGTACAGATTCCTGGAGCCAGACTGCCTGAATGTAAACTCCTATTCCTCTATCCACTAGTGTGATGTGATCCTGGACAAAGTTTGTAACTTTTCTGTCTTAGAGTCCTCTCTGCAAAATGAAGATAACAGTAACTAACTTACAGAATTTTGTGATGGCTAAATAGCTGCTATATACTATATAATTAAAAGTTTAAACAGTTTTTTTGTGGTGATAGTGGTGGTGGTGGCATTGGGGATTGAACCCAGAGGCATTCTACCTCTGAGCTATACCCCCACCTTTCTTTTTTATTCTCTATTTTGAAACAGGGTCTCACTAAATTGCAGAGGACCTAAGTAGCTGAGGCTGGCCATGAACCTGCAATCCTCCTGTCTCAGCCTTCCAAGTACTGGGATTACAATCATGTGTAACCACACCCGGATCAATATTTTTTGGGGTGGTCTGGGGATGGAACCCAGAGGCATTCGATCTCCAAGCTACACTCCCTGCCTTATTTTTTATTCTTTATTTTGAAACAGGGTCTCACTAAGTTGCAGAGAGCCTCACTAAGTAGCTGAGGCTGTCCGTGAACCCCGATTCTCGGGTCTCAGCCTCCCAAATGCTGGGATTACAAGCGTGCGCCACCACGTCTGGCCGGGTCAATGTTTTTTAAATCACAAATTTTCTTTCTTTTTTTGTGGTACTGGGGATGGAACCCAGCAGCATTCTACCCCCAAGCTACACCCCCAGCCCCATTTCTTATTCTTTATTTTGAAATGGTCTCGCTAAGATGTGGAGGGCCTCACTAAGTAGCTGAGGCTGGCTGCAAATCTGTGATCCTCCTGTATTAGCTTCTCAAGTACTGGGATTATAAGCCTGTGCCACCATGCCTGGCACAAGTTTCCTACTCAGTTTGTTCAAAAGATTCTGTTCTTTCTGGGCATACAAAGGATAAAGAAAAACAAAAACAGAAGGCCTCAGATCACACTATATAATAAGCAGTCTAACAGAAAAACACCCTAAAGGGCATGTTGGGCAGGCTAAAAAAGTGTTTTACCCTGTTTCAAAATAAAAGATAGGGCTTCAAAATAAAGAATAAAAAATAGGGCTGGGGGTGTACCTTGGAGGTTGAATGTTCCTAGGTCCAATCCCCAACACTACAAAAAAACCAACAGTTTCATATGTCAACAAATACAGAGCTCCATCAGTCATGGGAATCTGTCAAGTACCAACAGCCGCAATGCTCAACATGTGTTGATTAATGCCATCAAGTTAAAAGATAGTGAAAGCCAGGCATGGTGGCACATTTGTGATCCCAAGATAGGCTGGGCGTGGTGAGGCTGAGACGGGAGGATCGCACAGGTTTGAAGCCAGCCTCAGCTACTCAGTGAGACCCTGTTTCCAAATAAAGTATAAAATAGGTCTGGGAGTACAGCCGGGAAGTAGAAAAGCCCCTGGGTTCCACCCCCAGTACCATAAAATAAAATAAAATAAAATAAAATAAAATAAAATAAAATAAAATAAAATAAAAACAGTAATCCCAAAATATTCTGGAGGCTGAGGCAGGAGGGTTGCAAGTTCAAGGTCAGCCTGGACAACTTAGACCCTGTCTCAAAGTAAAATTTTAAAAAAGGACTAGGGCTGTAGCTCAGTGGTAAAGTGCTTACTTGGCATGCACAAAGCCCTGGGTTCAATCTCCAGTAAAATAAAAAACTAAATGAAAAAGTAAATGATAGCCAAACCAAGGACGGCATATTCTTTGAGAAGATATGAGAATTCAATTTTGCAATAAACTCTAGATTAGTTAAAAGATCATATGGTGCCGGGCGTGATGTCACAAGCTTGTAATCCCAGGACTTGGGAGGCTGAGAGAGGATCACAGGTTCGCAGCCAGCTTAGCTACTTAGTGAGGCCCTCTGCTACTTAGTGAGACCCTGTTTCAAAATAAGAAATAAAATGAGTCTGGGGATGTAGCTCAGAGGTAGAATGCCCCGGGTTCAATCCCCAGGATCACAAAAGAAAAACAAGATGTGGACCTCTAAGCAGACATCACAACTACTTATCACCAAGTCGCTCCCTATATTTTATTGTCATGATACAATCACTAGGTAACCGGCACCACTGCTACCTCAGCAGTGCCAGCTCACCCACACTCCCTGCAATGCTGCTCCAGCCTAGACCGGACCTAGGGAAGGGAAAGGTCAGAACGCAGCTGTTTAGGAAGCTCAAGTGCAGAACAGAAATAGAATTTCTCTGTCTTTGGAATAGAATGACAAAGAAAAGAAATACTAATAATATTATGTTAAGAATAGCACTGGGACTATAATCCCAGTACTTGAGAGGCAAAGAGAAGAGAATGGCAAGTTCGAGGCCAGCTTTAGCAATTTAGCGAGATTAATCTCAGCAATTCAGTGACATCCTGTTTCAAAATAAAAAAGTACAAAACAACAACAACAACAACAACAACAACAACAACAACAACAACATAACAACACTGGTTATCCAGTTTGTGTGTGTGTGAATGGTACTGGGGATTGAACCCAGGAGCATTCTGTCTCCGAGCTACACCCCAGCCCTGTTTTTTATTCTTTATTTTGAAACAGGGTCTCACTAAATTGCAGAGGGCCTCACTAAGTAATCCTCCTGTCTCAGACTCCCAAGTATGAGGTTACAAGCATGTACCACCACACCCGGCTGATAATGTATACCTTATCTTAAACAAATTTAATATAAGAAAACATATACACTAGGCGTAGTGGCGCACATTTGTAATCCCAGCATGCGCAAGGCTGAGACAGGAGAATCGCTGTTCGTGGACAGCCTCAGCTACTTAGTGAGGGCCTTTGTAACTCAGTGAAACCCTGTTTCAAAATAAAGAATAAGCGTGGTGGTGCATGCTTGTAATCTCTGCGCCTGGGAGTCAAGCCCCTGGGTTCCATTCCTAGACCAGCAAAAACAAAACAAAACAAAACCACACAGAATAAAAAAATAGGGCTGGGGTAGTTTGGAGGTAGAATGCCCCTAGATTCAATCCCCAGTACCACAGGGGGAAAAGAAAAAGAAAACAGATCCACTTAATGAACCAGTTTAAACTTATGTTTCAAAGATCACATAATCAGACGGATTGTAACCCTTTGTAATCTCTGTACTTGGGAGGTGGAGACAGGAGGATGGCGCAGGTTCGAAGCCAGCCTCGCTGGCTTAAGAGACCCTGTTTCCAAATAAAAATATATTTAAAAAAAATAGGTCTGGGAGTGTAGCCCGGAGGTAGAAGGGTTTCCAGGAACCCCAGCACCACAAAAAAAAAAAAAAAAAAAAAAAAAAAATCACATAATCACATGCCTGTCGTCTCAGTACCTGGGAGGCTGAGATAGGAGCATACCAGATTTAAGGTTAGTCTGCATGGTAACTTAGCAAGACCCTGTTTCAAAATAAAAATAAAATAGGGCTAGGAGTAAAGCTCAGAGGTAGAATGTCCCTGGTACCACACACGCAAGAGACTGCATGCAGTACAGAATAGTACAATATGGCAGTATTATTTTATTATTATTATTTTTTTTGCGGTGCTGGGGTTGGAACCCAGAGGCACTGTACTTCCAAGCTACATCTCTAGTCCTATTTTTTTAGTCCTTTTATTTTTGAAATAGGTCTCATTGAGTTGAGAAGGGCCTTGCTAAGTAGCTGAGGCTGTCCATGAACTGCAATTCTCCGGTCTCAGCCTCCCGAATGCTGGGATTACAAGTATGCGCCACCACACCTGGCTGACGGTATTATTTAATTAATTTATTTTGTGGGTCTGGGGAACCCAAGGGCATTCAACCTCCGAGCTACACCCCCTGTCCTGTTTTTCTATTCTTTATTTTGAAACTGGGTCTCATTAAGTTGCGGAGGGCCTCACTAAATAGCTGAGGCTGTACTCAAACCACAATCCTCTGGTCTCAGCCTCCCGAATACTGGGATTACAAGCATGCACCACCATGCCCGGCTGACAGTATTATTTTAAATAGCAAGTTCTCTTAATAATTAACATTAATTCAAATGAAAATTAATTCTGTGTGTGTGTGTGTGTGTGTGTGTGTGTGTGTGTGTGTGTACTGGAGATGGAACCCAGGGGCTTTCTACCTCGGGGCTACAGTCCCAGATCTATTTTATATTTTATTTGGAAACAGGGTCTCACTAAGTACCTGAGGCTGGCTTTGAACCTGTGCGAGCCTCCTGTCTCCGCCTCCCAAGTACTGGAATTACAAGCGTGCACCACCACGCCTGGCCTTACACAATTTTTAAATCTCTGAATTTGAGAATGCAAAATGCTAGTCTTACTTGCAATTTCCAAGGTAACCTTGTAGGTTTTTGACCAGGCCTAGGTTCGTAATGAACAATACAAAGCAAAAATGAAAGTGATATATATAGATCTGTAGGGAAATAAGGAAGTGCAAACAAAAGAAAGTTTATGGCTGAAGGTAAAATACAGTGCTGGAAGCCTTGTTAGTCATGAGCTTTGAGGTCACCTTCATCCGGCCTGGGGGGCTGGCTCACACTGGCCACCCAAGTGGAGATCTGTGCACCAAGACACATCTCCAAGGACAAAACAAGACCAATAAGCAGAGACCCAGAGAACTTCCTTATTTTCCAGAATTTTACCCTTTCATTCCCCATGCATCTGTGACTACCTTGATGCTTCCCCCTGACTCATCCCATGCCTGCTTTGCTGTCTGCTGTGATTACAGTGTTTTGGTTAAAACTCTCAAAAACAAGATGTGGGTGGAAGGACAGGGAAGAGAGATACTTTCTCCTCCCTATCCACTCTGCTATCTTGTTTCTCTAATAATAATAATTTCTATAAAACCATTCTGACTCCATTGTTGTTCATGCAAGAGCCTTTTGGTGGTACTGGGGACTGAGCCCAGGGCCATTTTACCTTTCAAGCTACACCGCCCCCAGCCTTATTTTGAAACAGGGTCTAAGTTGATTAGAATCTTACTACTTGCTGAGGCTTTCCTCAAACCTGCAATCCTCTTATCTCAACCTCCTAAATACTGGGATTATAAACATGTGCCACCATTGGCCGGGCGTGGTGGCGCACGCTTGTAATCCCCCGCACTTGGGAGGCAGAGACAGGAGGATCGCGCAGGTTCGAAGCCAGCCGCGCGCGCTGGCTTAGGAGACCCTGTTTCCAAATAAAAATGTAAAAATAGGTCTGGGGGTGTAGCCCGGAGGTAGAAGGGCTTCCAGGAACCCCAGTACCACCAAAAAAAACAAAACAAAACAAAACAAAACAAAACAAAACATGTGCCACCATGCCTGGTTTAAAATGCAGGTTACTTAAAAAAGCAAGAAGAAACAATATAGTATGTAACAACAACACAAAAAAAAGGTGCTAGTGGCATTACTCTCAGGTCACTTAGAGCACCTTTCACATATCATTCCATTGTGCAGGGCTGTATAGTCTTTCACTTTTAATACTTGGAGTTCAAATAATGAAACAAAAATTGAATCATAAACTAAAAGTATATATTCTAGCAGAAAAAGCATTTACAGGAGAAATAGTCCCCCCTTCACAGAGAACTTCCTCTGTGAAATAGTATGATTATGATTCCGCTGTGTGGGACATGTATGCTATTCCTATTGAAACTGGAGCTTTTGGGACAGATCAGTAGGGGCTCTATCACGTCAGACTCCTGTGGAAGAACCATCCATGGCCAAGAAAGCTGGCGACCGATCCTGTAAAATCAGGTTCTTTCACTTCAGCTCTCCAATGCCAAATTATTTGGAATAATAATTATTAGGTCTGTCTAGGGAAAAAAGCTACAATGAAGAGGCAGAAACTCGGTCCTGAGTACTTGTGCCTTAAACCTGTATTACTTTCATGAACAAATGCTGAGGCTTCATTCACTCCTTCACGGTGATTTGTAGGACAGTCCAACTTGGGATCTGAAGTGTTTTGAGAGAAATCTTTCATATACACAAGTTAGAAAGGGATGGCTCCATTATCCCAAGTCATCTTCACGTTCCAGTCCTCCCCCGTACCTCCACTCAGCGGCGAGATGATGCTGTGCCCGTAAGATGGACCCAGTAACTGGCAGTAACTATTTTCTAGAAATGAGTACACCTGCCTCCTCCTGGACTTCACTTACGTTCTCAGGTCTTTGGTTGTTTCTGTTTGTTGTATTATAATCACTTCCAGCTAATAAGACCATCTCTATTTTTCTTTTTTTTATTATTATTTACTACTGAGGATTAAACTCAGGGGGATTCTACCTCTGAGCTACACTGCCAATCATATTTTACTTTTTATTTTGAAAAAGGGTCTCACTAAATTACTACACACTATATCCTTGAACCAGAAACCCTCGTGTCTCAGCCTCCCAGGTACTAGGATTATAGTTATGCGCCACTGCACCTGGACTGAGTAACTCTTTAAAATGAGACTAAAAGGAGCCGGTGTGGTGGCACACGCTTGTAATTCCCGCACTTGGAAGGCCGAGACAGGAGGATCAGGGTTTGGGGCAGCCTCAGCTACTTAGTGAGGCTTTTTGCAACTCGGTTTCAAAATAAAGAATAAAATATATTTTATATATATATGGCTGGAGTATAGCTAGGAGGTAGAATGCCCTTGGATCCATCTCAGGTACCGCATTAAAAAAAAAAAAAAGTCATCGACTAAAGCCGGGTGTGTTGCCGCACTCTTGTAATCCCAGTACTCGGGAGGCCAAGACAAGAGGATCATGTGAGCTCAAAGCCAGTCTCAGCTACTTACTGAGGCTCTCAGCAACGTAATGAGACCCGTTTCCAAATAAAATATAAAACTGGTCTGGGAGTATAGTCTGGAGGTAGAAAGCCCCTGGGTTCCATCCCCAGTACCACTATTAAAAAAAAAAAAAAAAGTCATTGACTAAGCCGGGCAGGGTGGCACATACTTGTAATCCCCGTTGGGAGGCTGAGAGAGGGATCGCAGGTTCATAACCAGCCTCAGCAACTTAGTGAGGCCCTCTGCAACTTCAGACCATTTTCAAAATAAAGAATAAAATACAGGGCTGAGGGTACAGGTTGGAGGTAGAATGCTCCTGGGTTCCATCCCTAGTACCGTTAAAAAAAAAAAAAGTTACTGGGTAGCCAGGCGTGGTGGAGCACGCTTGTAATACCAGTACTTGGGAGGCTGAGACAGTAGGAATAAAGGTTTGCTGCTAGCTTCAGCTACTTTGGCAGGCCCTCCGAAACTTAGAAAAACCCTGTTTCAAAAATAATAATAATAATAATAATAAAAATTAGGGCTTGGGGTGTAGCTCAGTGGTAGATTGCCCCTGGGTTCCATCTCTAATACTGCGGGGGCGGGGAATGTCATTAACTTAATTTTCTGGTTTCAAACCAAGAGATATCAGACCATGTTGTAGGTTGATTTTAATGAACAAAAAGTTTTGTATAAAAACACTTAAACTTTATCAAATGTTTTAAGCACACACACACATATCCAAATCCAAAACAGAATCTTTTAACATTATCTTTGTTCATATCAACACCATCTATGAAGAGATTTTTGGATAAAACTTTACATGAGAAAAAAGATCCATGATATGACATGTTTATATGCACACACACACAATCATTCTTAAGAGAGAACAAAAACATATGGTAAGAGTGTGAATGAGATAGGAATGAATTTCTTTCTTTCTTTTCTTTGATATTAGGGATTAGATCCTGAGGCACTCATTACTAAGCTACATCCTCAACACTTTTTGTAAAATATTTTGAGACAGGGTCTCACTACATTGCTGAGGCTGACCTCACACTCGTGATCCTTCTGCTTTAGCTTCAGAGTCACAAGGACTACAGGTGTGAGCCACTAAACCCAGCAGGAATTAATTTTCAGTAAAGCTTATATAAAAGAATACCACATGGATAAAAGTAGTTCCTATACAAAGAGAAGGTGCAGAAAGGGGGATGCAGGGATTAGCTTGACTCATGTATAAATAAATAATTTGAGACTGTCATTCAAGAACAATTAATTTTGGAAGCTACAGATAATCCTGAGTTTTTACCATCTCAAATTCTGTGATTTGGATAATGACACTCTAAAAGTATCTTTTTGTAGGTCTTTATATGTTCATCATCACATGCGTGGTTTGTATCTTTCAGCGGTTAATTCCTTGGTGCCCCAGGAAAGCCACAGTTGGAATGATGGTGAGCACCGGCTATAAAGGTTGGCAGTGGCAGGACGAGTGGCAAATAAGGGCCAGTTAATCTAAGTCTGAATTTCAGCATCGCTATGTGTTAGTTGTCTGTTCTTACAAGCTACTGAGCCACTAGGTGTCTCACGTCCTCATCTTCTGTTAAAACCAGTGTAGTGACTTCTTCATACAAGGTTAAGAGGGTTAAATTTTATTTAGAGATTTTATCATACGGCCTGCTCAATAAATATGGGCCAAAATGACTATACAGACAAACCAAAAGAAAAATTGTATCTGTACTTCTAATTGATGAAGTTTTGGGGGGCAAACTGTGGCCAAAAAAAAAAAAAAGCACAGATGACAATATGTTTGATACAGAAGAGGTTGAGGACCTAGTCTTACGAATATAGATGTCCATTTTATATTAGAAAAAATTGCATGGCTTCATATCACAAAATTTAACATCTTTCCATTAAACATCACATAATTCCCATCATCATTATGGCCTACATATACCCTAAATGATGTGGAGTGCCTATTGATATTCAACAGGGGCCAAAATTTTAATTAAAAAGATCACTGCACAACCACATGTTGGGCCATAATCTGTGTGTGTCGCAAGAGCATGGGCCAAAAAGAGGGCTGGGTCTGCCCCCAGGGCCTAGCTGCCGCTCTCTCCACCCCACCACAGTCAGATGAGCTGGGTTTCTGCAGACCTTCAGACCTCCATTCACGTGCTTCTTCAAGAGGGCAGTTGTTAAGAGGTGAGAGAAGCAGCAGCCACTGAGCATGGAATGCCCCACTTCTACTTCAGTATGATATGATAGCTATCATTGGTTTCTGCTGTAAAAAAAAAAGAAAGGAAGGAAGGAAGGAAGGAAGGAAAAAGAAAGATAAATAATCCTTAATCATTTTTACAACACAGTAGGAAAAAAAAAAAACTATGCCAAGGTCCTCATGAGAGAGAATAAAGGTAAAGCAGGGTAAGAGCAGCATTCTTAGCACTGAATGCTTGTACAGATGGTCCTGATTTAGGATGGTTCCATATATATTTTGACTTCACAATATTGCAAGAGCAATATGCGTTCAGTAGTGAAACCAGTTTTGATTTTCCCTTGGGCTGGCGGTTGCAGAATGCTGCTCTTATGTGATGCTGGGCCGCGGCTGTAGTTTGCAGCCAGCCACACGATCACAGGTGAACAACTGATACTCTACAAGGTACTGTGTTGCCAAGCTGTAATGTTTTTCATAAGTCAGGTGTATTAAATACATTTTCAACTTTTGATATTTTCGACTTATAATTGGTTTATCAAGAGGTGACACTATCATAATTTAAGGAGAATCTGTAATAAATGTTTTATAAAATATTATGTCTTGATTTCTCATTGGTAAGTGGAAGATGGAAGGGAATGGTGAAGAGTTGTCAGGTGCATTCCGTCTACTCTGATAATGGCAAGAGACCAACTCACAGAATGAAACAATCTCTAATAATATCACTTTTTGTTTTTTCTTTTCTTTTTTTATGTGGTACTGGGGATGGAATTTAGTGGCTTTCTACCTCCGGGCTATACTCCCAGACCTATTTTATATTTTATTTGGAAACAGGGTCTCACTAAGTTGCTGAGAGCTTCACTAAGTAGCTGAGGCTGGCTTCAAACCTGTGCGATCCTCCTGTCTCAGCCTCCCAAGTGCTGAGATTATAAGCATGCGCCACCACAACTGGCTCTAATAGTATCACTTTTCTATCTCAAATATGGTTTCTTCCCTGTCTCTCCTCAAAGAAGTAAAATATGAAAAGAGGCCGGGCTTGATGGCACACACTTGTAATTCCTGCGCTTGGGAGGCGGAGACAGGAGGATTGTGCAGGTTCAAAGCCAGCCTCTCTGGCTTAAGAGACCCTGTTTCCAAATAAAAAAATATATATATATAAAAAAAATATATATATTATATATATAGGAAAATAGGTCTGGGAGTGTAGCCCGTAGGTAGAAGGGCTCCCAGGAACCCCAGTACCACCAAAAAAAAAAAAAAATATATATATATATATATATATATATATACACACACACACACACATACATATGAAGAGTTTTTATGTTTGTTTTGATGCTAGAGTTTGAACCAACGGCCTTGTGCATGCTAAGCATGTGCTGCTCTACTAACTGAACTTCACTCCAGCCTGAAATTAGCTGTGTGTGTGTGTGTGTGTGTGTGTGTGTGTGTGTGTGTGTGTGTGTGTTACTGGAAATTGAACCCAGGGGCATTCTACCTCCAAGCTACATCCACAGCACTATTTTTTATTCTTTATTTTGAAAAAGTGTCTCAAATTGTGGAGCACCTCACTAAGTAGCTGAGGCTGTCCTAGAACCTAGAACCTACAATCCTCCTGTGTCTTAGCCTCCCAAGAACCGGAATTACAACTATGTACCACCATGCCTGGCTGAAATAAGTTTTTAAACTCCTTAGAAAAAGCTATTTGCCTTATTATTTTATTTATTACCTTTCATTGTGTCCAGAATAAAACAGGCCTCTTCCTGGAAGTTCTGTATCATCTGAAAAAAAGTAAAAGTTGCAAATTGTTAAAAACTTTGGTCTGCTATATTTATTGACTATGTGGCTTCTCATAACATTAGATTTAAGTGAAAAATAACTTGTGTCTCTCTTTTTCTGTGTTCCCAATGACTACCCCACATCCCACATTCAGAAGTATTTATACAGGGGATTTACAGGTTGTAAATAGAGTACATGGTGAATTTCTATACAAAAGTGTTTTGCTACCTTTTTTTTTTATACTGAGGGTGGAACCCAGGGGCTTTTCTACCTCCGAGCTATCCTCCCAGACCGTTTTTTTTTTTTTTTTTTTTTTTTTTTTGCAGGTCTGGAGATGGAATCCAGGAACATTCGACCTCTGAGCTATACCCCCTGCCCTATTTTTTATTCTTTATTTTGAAACAGGATCTCACTAAGTTGTGGAGGGCCTCACTAGCTAAGGCTGTCCACGAACTGTGATCCTCTGGTCTCAGCCTCCCGAATGCTGGGATTACAAGTGTGCACCACCATGCCCGGCTCCTCCCAGACCTATTTTATCCTTTATTTGGAAACAGGGTCTCACTAAGTTGCTGAGAGCTTCACTAAGTAGCTGAGGCTGGCTTCTAACCTGTGCAATTGCCCTCCTGTCTCGTGTGCCACCACGCCCGGCTTGCTACCAATTTTTAAAAGCTTGCTTCACAAGTCTATTTAAGTATTTTCTCCCATGTCTGACTTTTAACTTTAAAAACTGAGGTATTAGCCAGGCGTGGTGGCAAAGCTAATACAGGGGGATCACGGTCCCTGTCCAGCCTCAGCTACTTAGTGAGGCTCTCTGCAACTTAGTGAGACTCTGATTCAAAATAAAGAATAAAAAATAGGGCTGGGAATGTAGCTCAAAGGTAGAATGCCTCTGGGTTCCATCCCCAGTGCCACCAAAAAAAAACAAAAACAAAAAAAAAAAAGAGGCATCTATAGTAATCTTACAAGTAGAGTGTGGCTGGGTGTGGTAGCACATGCTAGTAGTTGAGAGACTGAGACAGGAAGACTGCAGGTTTAAGGTCAGCCTAGGTAACTTGTGAGACCCTCTACAACTTAGTGAGACCCTGCTTCAAAAATAAAAGGTAGCCGGGCATGGGGCCACAAGCTTGTAGTCCCAGCATTCCAGAGGCTGAGACAGGAGGATCACAGTTTGTGGACAGTCTCAGCTACTTAGTGAGGCCCTTGGCAACTCAGTGAGACCTTGTTACAAAATAAATAATAAAAAATAGGGCTTGGGTGTAGCTCGGAGGTGGAATGTTCCCGGGTTCTATCCCCAGTACCACAATAAATAAATAAATAAATAAATAAATAAATAAATAAATAGTAAAATAGGGGAGGGAATTGAATGGGGAAGGGGTAGGTTTTAACGGGGTGATGTGTGCATGTATATTTACACAAGTTTTTTATTCCATTAAGATGTATGAATTTAATGTATCAGTTTTAAAAAGTTATTTTTAGAAAATGTTTGAAGAAAATTTATTAAAAGGTTAATAGTGAAAAAAAAAAAGTAAAATAGGCCTGGGGGTATATCTTGAAAGGAGAACACCCCTGGGTTCAATCCTTAGTACCATATGTATGCGCGCGCTCACAAATACACCAAAAAAATAAAAAAATAAGTCGAGGAAGCATTTCTGTGGGTTAGACCCAAAACGTGTCAAGCAATGCAGAATCACTAGCAGGCCACATGGGGCCTGGCTTCAGGTCTCCACCTTCCATGTGGATTTTCCCATAAAATCTCTTTAGTTTTCCTTCCCCATTTTCCTTTCTCAAACCTCCATCTCCCCTTTTACAAAATAAAGGCATGAGTTCTACCTTCTAGAGTCTGGCTAAGGTGCCCTGGCCTGTGAAAGCCGTAGAGTACAGAGTAGAAGTGCGAGGGTGAACACTAATGACCGGGGAGCCGACTTTTGTGAGCCCCATGGCTTCTAACTGAAGAGTGACCTTATCACAAACTGTCAAGTGACAGATGACTCAAAATAAGTTTTGGTAACATCGCTATGTAATTTTTAGTACAAAACACAGAAGGTTAAAAAAAAATTCAGTGATATAACCAAATTCCATCCATTCCTACCTACTAGATTCTGAAGCACTTTTATCTAGGGATAAGAAACAGGATGGGCTGATGCTGAATGCTGTGTCGCTTTAGTAATTAACAGGCAGCACTCAGCTATAATCAATTAACTGAGTGCTAGAGAAAGGACAGGGGTTGGAACAATTCCACTGACCTCATTAATAGAGTCATATAATACATTTTTCCTTTCTTTCTTTTTTTTTTTCTTTTTGCAGTACTGGGGATGGAAGTCAGGGGCATTCTACCTTCGAGCTATACCCACAGGCCCATTTTTATTATTCTTTACTTTGAAACAGGGTCTCACTGAATTGCAAATAGCTGAGGCTCTCTGTGAACTGTGATCCTCCTGTCTCAGCCTCCCAAATGCTGGGATTACAAATGTGCGCCACCACACCTGGCTTTTTATTTTTTTTTTATTTTTTGGTGCTGGGAATTGAATTCAGGGCCCTGTGTACCCCAAGCACCTGTTCTATCACTGAGCTATGTCCCCACCCTTTTTCTCAATGTTTAATAACTACTTATTATAATACGTAATGCGTGTTATTTTAATCAGCTATATAATTATAATAACTCTATTCAGAGGAATAATTTTTCTTTTTTGCGGTACTGGAGTTTGAACCCAGGGGCATTCTACCTAAGAGCGATACCTCTAGCCCTATTTTTTTTATTCTTTATTTTGAAATAGGGTCTAAGTTGCAAGACTTTACTAAGTAACTGAGCTGTCCTCGAACCATGATCCTCCTGTCTCAGCCTCCCAAATGCTGAGATTACAAGCATGCGCCATCACACCCTACCCAAGAATAATTTTTCAATTTTTGTTGAAAATAAAATTTTTCCTAAATCTCTTTAATTTTGGTTGAGACAAAAAAATTTTTTTTTAATGTGTGGTACTAGGGATTGAACATAGGGGCATGCTACCTCTCAGCTACACCTGCAGCTCATTTTATGCTTGATTTTGAAACAGGGTCTCATTAAATTGCTGAAGGCCTGGCTAAGTTGCTGAGGCTACCCTCAAACCTTTGATCCTCCTTTCTCAATCTTCCATATATGGGAATTACAGGTGTGCACCACCACATTCAGCTATAAATTTTTGTTTCAAAAGAATATAGTAGGAAGCTGGGCATGGTGGCACATTCTTGCTAATCCCAGTATTTGAGAGGCTGAGATAGGAAGATTGCAGGTTCGAAGACAGCCTCAGCAGCTTAGTGAGGCTCTCAGCTACTTAGTGAGACCATTTCCAAATAAAATATAAAATAGGTCTGGGGATGTATCCCAGAGGTAAAAGGCTCCATACCTTGTTACACACACACACACACACACACACACACACACACACACACTCCTAGCCCATTTATTTTTTATTTTGAAGCACGGTCTTGCTAAATATTTGAGGCTGGCCTCGAACCTGTGATCCTCCTGTCTCAACCTTCCAAATTCTGGCATTATAGGTGTGCACCACCAGACCCAACATAGTCAGCTATGGATCACAGGAAGATCACAGGTTCAAAGACAGCCTCAGCAAGCAGTGAGATTCTCATCAACCTGTGAGACCCTGTATCAAAAAAAAAAAAAAAAAAAAAAAAGCCAGGCATGGTGACACATGCTTGTAATTCCAGCATTTGAGAGGCTGAGACAGCAGGTCGCACATGTTCAAAGCAAGCTTCAGCTACTTAGTGAGGCTCTCAGCAACTGAGTGAGACCCTGTTTCTAAATAAAGTATAAAATAGGTCTGGGAGTATAGCCCGGATGTAGAAAAGCCCCTGGGTTCCACCCCCAGTACCACACACACACACACACAAAAAAAAAAAAAAAAAAAAAAAAAAAAGAATAGGGCTAGTGTGTAGCTCAGAGTGGTTCAATCCCCAGTACCACACATAAAAATATGATGTCGAAGCCGGGAGTGGTGGCACACGCTTGTAATCCCAGCGCTTGGGAGGCTGAGACAGGAGGATCACGCAGGTTCGAAGCCAGCCTCAGCTACTTAGTGAGGCTCTCAGCAACTTAGTGAGACCCTGTTTCCAAATAAAATATAAAATAGGTCTGGGAGTATAGCCCGGAGGTAGAAAGGTAGCCCGGAGGTAGAAAGCCTCTGGGTTCTACCCCCAGTACCACCTAAAAAAAAAAAAAATATATATATATGTTGATATTAAATCACTCTTATAATCACTCTTATAATCACTCTTATAATCACTCTTATAATTTTGACCCCCAGCACGGGAGAAAAAAATTACTGTTGCCGGGCATGGTGGCGCATGTTGTAATATACCAGAACTTGGAAGGCTGAGACAGGAGGATAGCACAGCTACTTAGTGAGGCTCTCAGCAACTTAGTGAGACCCTGTTTCTAATAAAAAATATTAAAAAAAAAAAATAGATCTGGGAGTGTAGTCCAGAGGTATAAAGCCCCTGGGTTCCATCCCCAGTACCACACACACAAAAAAAATTACTGCTGTATTTAGGTTACATGGAATGCAAATAGAATAGTGATGTAATCGTTTCTTTTCTTTTCTTTTATTCTTTTTGTGGTCCTGGGCATTGAACTCAGGGGTGCTCTATTAATAAGGTATGTCCCCAGTCCCCCTTTTTAATTTCAAAACAGGTTCTCCCTAAATTACCAAACACTGGCCTTGAGCCTATGATCCTCCTGTGTCAACCTTCCAAGTATTGGGATTACAGGCATGCACCACCATACCTAGCTACTATTTCTTTTTTTCTGGTGGTACTGGGGTTCCTGTTAACTCTTCTACCTTCGGGCTACACTCCCAGACTTATTTTATATTTTTATTTGGAAACAGAGTCTCTTAAGCCAGCAAGGCTGGCTTCGAACCTGCGTGATCCTCCTGTCTCCACCTCCCAAGCATGGGGATTACAAGAGTGTGCCACCACACCTGGCTACTGTGTGTGTGTGTGGGGGGGGGTACTGGGGTTCCTGGGAGTCCTTCTACCTCTGGGCTACACTCCCAGACCTATTTTTTTTTTAATATATTTTTATTTGGAAACAGGGTCTCTTAAGCCAGCGCAGCTGGCTTCGAAACTGCGCTATCCTCCTGTCTCCGCCTCCCAAGTGCAGGGATTACAAGCATGCACCACCACGCCCGGCTACTATTTCATTTTTAAATGTCATATATGGCTGGGTGTGGTGGCACATGCTTGTAATCCCGGCACTTGGGAGGCTGAGACAGGAGGATCATGCAGGTTCAAAGCCAGCCTCAGCTACTTAGTGAGGCTCTCAGCAACTTAGTGAGATCCTGTTTCCAAATAAAGTATGAAATAGGTCTGCGAGTATAGCCCGGAAGTAGAAAAGCCCCTGGGTTACACCCTTAGTACCACACACACAAAAATAAAATAAATGTCATATATGTGCCCAGAAATGACAACTTTTTCCCCAAATGGGAAATCTTTTCTAACTATTTAGACTTTTTTTGTGTGTGTGGTACTGGGGATAGAACCCACAGGCATTCTACCTCCAAGCTACACTCCCTGCCCTATTTTTTATTCTTTATTTCAAAACAGGGTCTCACTTAGTTGCTGAGGCTAAGTAGCTGAGGCTATTCGCAAACTGTGATCCTCCTGTCTCAGCCTCCCAAATGCTGGGATTACAAGCATGCGCCACCATGCCTGGCTAACTATTTAAACTTAATGATTTGTGAAGCGATACATGTAGGTTTTTTTTTTCTTCTTTTTTAATTAGTTTAGAAAGTAAGAAAGCAAAAAAGTCTCAGCCAGGCATGATGACATACAATCCCAGCTACACAGGAGGCTGAGGTAGGAGGACTGCTTATGCCTAGGAGTTTAGGGTCAGCCTGGGCAACACAGCAAGACTCTGTCTGTCTGTCTCTCTTATATTTCTGTGGTCCTAGGATTTGAACCCAGAGGTATTCTGGGCTATATCCCCCCAGCTCAATTTTATTTCTTATTTGGAAACAGGGTCTTGCTAGGTTGATGAAAGTCCCAGTACTTGCTGAGGCTGTCCTCAAACCTGCAATCTTCTTGTCTCAGCCACCCAAATACTTGAATTACAGGAGTCCCCCACCATGTCCAGTGACACTGTGTCTTAAAACAACTACAACAACAATAATTTAAATAAGTTTTAGAAGTTTGGAAACCTCTGGTCTAGAAAATTCCATTTTCCCGTGGTAGAACTGTAGAACTGCTCTTGCTCTTGTGACATGGCCCCTTATAAATCAATACTACCTGGTAGTTGTGCTGTATTGAAAACCAACCTCATCACTGATGAGCACATGAATTCCTGTTGGCCCCTGTTTGTAAATCTGGCTGATCTGACGAGGAGAAATGCTGAAAAGCTGAGCAATTTTTTCTGTCAATTCAACAGCAGTCAGTTCTTCTAGATAGAGAGCATGATACACTGCAAAAGGTAGAGAGCAACAGGGGTCAGGGTCAAGGTCCTCTGCCTTTGCAGGTCATCTCATTACTAAAAATGCTCACTTTTCTTCTTCTTTTTTTTTTTTTGGTACTGGGGATGGAACCCAGGGGCATTCCACCTCTGAGCTACACTCCCAGGCCTATTTTTTATTCTTTATTTTGAGACAGGGTCTCACTAAGCTGCGGAGGGCCTCACTAAGTAGCCGAGGCTGTCCTCAATTCTGGATCCTCCTGTCTCAGCCTCCAAGTACTGGGATTACACCGGGCTGGAATGCTCACTTTTCTGAAGGACTCAGAAATCAGACTGCCTGAGTTCAAGTCCTAGCTAATTGCTAGTCATGTGACCTAGGACAAGTTATTTAATATACCTAGGACTCATTTTCCTCGTTTAAATACTGGGGATAACAAAATCTACAACAAAGAGGAGATTATTAGTTGCAAAATTAAAGGACATGAAAAGTGTTGGGAGTAGCACCTGACACGATTAGAAACTTGATAGATGTGAGCAATTACCAATACACCCATAAGCTCTCTTCCTCTGTCTTCATCTGTCTCGGTCTGCTCAGAACAACCTACCGAAGAAAGTACCGTTTGAGTCTCCATCTTCATGCTTCTGTTGTGGCTGCTGCTGCTGCTGCTGCTGCTGCTGCTCCCTCAACTGCACAGATTCCTGACAGACGTAAATGGTTAACCGTGGACGCACCATTCTAGGAGGTGAAGAAAAGGGCTGTCAGTCTTCCATTCTTTATGGTAGGCACATTTTTAGGGGAGAACTTGTATTTCTACATTGTGTAGAGCAAATACAATTCATATGTTTTATTTCAGTAGATCCCCAGTGGTTGCTGTTTGTTCAAGCTGAGTTAGTTCCAAAAGGAAGCATCATATAAACCTCTGAACTTTTGACTTTTCTTGAAAACTCACATCCAGCAGTCTAGGGTCCCACTCAGAGTATGCATTATTCACTAAACACTAACTTTGACTGTTAATATTTTATGTTACCTATGTGGCCACTGTAGTCATTTGAATTTGTGACTTTTGGTGTAATGGTCAGAAATATTCAAAATGTATAAATCATTGTTTTATGGGCCACATTCAATATACGCATTTTACTTAAAATTGCTAATACAGTAATCTGGAGAATCTCACTTCTCTCATTACCTTCTCCTAAGTAGCCTAAACTCAATTTCTGTTCCTTAAAAGGTATTGCATTTACCAAAGGTATGCAACTACCTCTTGATATGATCATTTTATTTTTCTTATTTTAAAAACTCTTTAGATATTCACTTAAAAATGAAAGATTCAAGCCAGGCATGGTGGTGCGCGCTTGTAATTTCAGTGCTTGGGAGGCTGAGACAGGAGGATCCTAGTTCGTGGACCGCCTCAGCTGCTTAGTGAGGCCCATTGTAACTCAGTGAGACCCTGTTTCAAAATGAAGAATAAAAATAGGGCTGGGGGTGTAGCTCAGAGGTAGAATGTCCCTGGGTCCTATCCCCAGTACTGCAAAACTCAAAAAAAAAAAAAAAAAAAAAAAAAAAGAAAGAAAGAAAGAAAGATTCAGCCAGGTGTGGTGGCGCATGCTTGTAATCCCAGCACTTGGGAAGCTGAGACAGGAGGAGGGTAGATTTGTGGCCAGCCTCAGCTACTTAGTGAGGTCCTCTGCGACTTAGTGAGACCTTATTAAAAAAAAAAAAAAAAAAAAAGAATCCCAATGAAGTAGAAAAGCTTAAACAGATTTTGCAAGCTTATGAAGTTCTCTCTGATGCCAAGAAAAGGGAATTAAATGACAAAGGAGGAGAACAGGCAATTAAGGCGGATGGGGCAGGTGGTAGTTTTGGCTCCCCCATGGACATCTTCGATAATTTTTTTTGGGGGGAAGAAGAAGGATGCAGAGAGATTGGAGAGGCAAAAATGTTGTGCATCAGTTCTCAGCACTCTTAGAAGAATTATATAATGGTGCAACAAGAAAACTGGTTCTGCAGAAGAATGTTCTTTGTGACAAATGTGGAGGCCGAGGTGGTAAGAGAGGAGCAGTAGAGTGCCAGCCCAACTGCCGAGGTACTGGACTGCAGATAAGATTCATCAAATAGGACCTGGAATGGGTCAGCAAATTCAGTGTGTGTGCATGGAGTGCCAGGGCCGTGGGGAATGATCAGACCTAAAGACAGATGTAAACCTGCAATGGAAGGAAGACAGTTCCAGAGAAGATTCTAGAAGTTCATACTGACAAAGGCATGAAAGATGGCCAGAAGATAACATTCCATGGTGAAGACCAAGAGCCGGGAGATATTATCATTGTGTTAGATCAAAGGACAGTGCTGTTTTTATTCGACAAGGAGCAGACTTCTTCATGTGTATGGACACACAGTTGGTTGGAGCGCTGTGTGGCTTTCGAAAGCCAGTGTCTGCTCTTGATAACTGAATCCCAGTCATCACCTCTCATCCAGGTCAGGTTGTCAAGCATGGAGATTTGAAGTGTGTGCTAAAGGAAGGCATGCCAATTCACTATAGACCATATGAAAAGGATCACCTAATCGTTGAGTTTAAGGTAAACCTTCCTGAAAATGGCTTTCTTTCTCCTGATAGACTCTCTCTGCTGGAAAAACTCCTGCCTGAGAGGAAGGAAGTGGAAGAGACTGATGAGACGGATCAAGTCCAACTGGTGGACTTGATCCAAATCAGGAAAGACGGCGCCATTATAACAGAGAAGCCCGTGAGGAGGATGAACGTCACCCAGAGGCGGTGCTCAGTGTCAGGCCTCTCAATGGGCCCGTGAACAACACTCAGGGCAGGCATTTATATGCAGCAGTGATTGAGTGAAAAATACTGTAAACATAATATGCTCACTACTTGCTATTGTTTTTGTTTTAATATTCAATTATAGTATAGCAGCGTTTGAAAAGTTAAATGAAGAATAAACACAAATATAAAAAAAAAAAAAAAAAAAAAATAGGGCTGGGGGTGTAGCTCAGAAGTAGACTGCCTCTGGATTCAATCCCCAGTACTGGGAAAAAAAAAAAAAAATCCATTCTTTTATCCCCAAGTTGTCAACCACTGAATTTTATCTTCCTTTAAAATTTTCTAAGAGTATAGCCAACCTGATTCAATATCCTTTGTGAGGTACATAAATATAAATCCTTAATGACAGTAGTAGTGGTGCAAGCCTATAATCCCAGTACATGGGAGGCTGAGACAGGAGGATCATAGGTTCAAGGATAGCCTCAGCAATAAATGAAATTCTTATCAACCTAGCAAGACCATTTCCAAATAAGAAATATAATAAATAAAATTGGGCTGGAGGTGTAGCTTAAAGAAGGTAGAATGCCTCTGGGTTCAATCCCCAGTACCACAAAAACATAATATATATATTATTACTTTATCATATATATGTATATATAATATATAATAATAATATATATCTCCTTCACAATTTGTTTTACTATTAGTTACTAATTTAGTTTTGATGCCATTGACTCTTTTTTTGTGTGTGTGTGTGTTTGTGGTACTGGGGGTGGAACCCAGGGGCTTTCTACCCCCAGGCTATACTCCCAGACCTATTTTATATTTTATTTGGAAACAGAGTCTCACTAAGTTGCTGAGAGCCTCACTAAGTAGCTGAGGCTGGCTTCGAACCTGTGCGATCCTCCTGCCTCCCAAGCGCTGGGATTACACTGTGCACCACAAGTCTTGACTCATGTTTTACCCATCAGCATTACTACTATTTAAAATAGTAAATTTCAAGAAAGGACTATAAAATACTCTTTATTAGAAGTATCATTTGCGAGCAGACACTTAAATAATTGCTACTCAAAGCTGAGCATATAGCTCAGTAGTAGAGTACTTGGCTAGCATGCGTGAGACCCTAGAAAATACACACACTCTTTCTCTTTCTTTCTCTCCCCCTCTCCCCCCCCTCTCTCTCTCCCTCCCTCCCCTCCCCCTCCCCTCCCCTTCTCTCTCTCTCCCTCCCCTCCCCCCTCCCCTCCCCTTCTCTCTCTCTCTCCCTCCCTCCCTCCCCTCCCCTCCCCTCCCTCTCTCTCTCCTCTCTCTCTCTCTCTCTCTCTCTCTCTCTCTCTCTCTCTCTCTCTCTCTCTCTCCCCTCCCCTCCCCTCCCTCTCTCTCTCTCCTCTCTCTCTCCCTCCCCCTCCCCCTCCCCCCTCTCTCTCTCCCTCCCTCCCTCCCCTCCCCTCCCTCTCTCTCTCTCCTCTCTCTCTCCCCCCTCCCCCTCCCCCTCCCCCCCCCCTCTCTCTCTCCCTCCTACCCAAACTAAAGAATGTCCTCTTCTCCAGTTAAAACTGACTCAGGGCTTTTGTGCCTGATGAAGGAATTCTGCCTAAGATATTCTTCCCTCATATGGATCCACAGCTTCTTCATTTTTCTCACAATAGCTTACATATCTTCTCATCAGAGTTCTTTCCCATACATACTCTGGGTACTCTATATTCCATAGCCTTGTTTTTGCTTATTTGCTTTGTTTTCCTTTAAAGTTCTTATCACTTTTCATAATGCTTATTACCTCTTTCTCTCTCTCTCCCCATACACACACACACACACACACACACACACACACACACACACAGACACACACATGAAAGTAATTTCTGTTGGTCGTGGTGGCACAAAAGTCTATAATCCCAGTACTTGGGAAGCTGAGACAGGAGGATCACAGGTTCGAGGCCAGCCTCAGAGATTTAGAAAGGTGTCCCAGAAACTTAGCAAGACTCTGTTTCAAAATAAAAGGTAAGAGCCAGGCGTGGTGGCGCATGCTTGTAATCCCTGCGCTTGGGAGGCTGAGACAGGAGGACCGCACATGTTCGAAGCCAGCCTCAGCTACTTAGTGAGGCTCTCAGCAACTTAGTGAGACCCTGTTTCCAAATAAAGTATAAAATAGGTCCAGGAGTATAGCCCAGAGGTAGAAAAGCCTCTGGGTTCCACTCCCAGCACCACACACACACACACACACACACACACACACACACTAATTAATTAATTAAAAAAATAAAAGGTAAAATAGGGCTTGGAGTGTAGCTTGAAATTAGAATGCCTCCAGTACAATTTTAAGAAAAGGAAATTCTATAATTTTGTTTTGCTCATTAATATATCTCCAGAGCCTACAATAGTACCTGACTCATGATAATAGCACCTGAATGATTTACTGGATTTGAAACCTGGTTTGGATATATAGCTAGGTGGTAGAGCACTTGTCTAACATGCCAAGGCTTTATAAAACAAAAAAGAAAAACACTACCTAGACATTAAAAAAATAAATAAATAAAGCTGGGTGTGGTGGTGCACGCTTGTAATCCCAGCATTTGGGAGGATTGCACAGGAGGACTGCAGTTTGTGGACAGCCTCAGCTACTGAATGGGGCCCTTTGCAACTCAGTGAGACCTTATTTCAAAATAAAGAATAAAAAATAGGGCTGCGGGTATAGCTTGAAGGTAGAATGTCTCTGGGTTCCATCCCCAGTACCACAAAAGAAGGGAGGTATTATGGTGAATCGTAATACATAGCTGAGGTTCAAGATTCTTCTCCATATTCGCATACTCATATACAGCATGCAGGCAGTGGCCTTTTTTCCCGTGAATTTATTTTTTTAACCTGCTGTGTTTTGGCCTTTGGCGTTTAGAGATCACGATCCCCTACTTGGGTAGACTGAACCCAGAGGCAGACTGTGCGAGCATTCCCATACCAGGAGGTGGATTGAGAAACATAGCTTTTCAGAATGGCTTGGGGTGACCATTCCTTAGGAAAGTGTGTCCTGGGCCAAAAGCTGACTCTGGTTAAATGCTCATTCTCTGGTAACATAAAGGCCTTGAAAAATAGCTGACATTTTAAAAAATGTTTTGATAAGATGTATTTAATTGTCTAGAGTACTGCGAAGAATCCCTGAACCCAAATTCACTTGAAACCCAACTTCACTGATATTTTAGCACTAATTACATACCGGCCTTTTAATGCATTAAAAAGTCTGATTCCATCTGCAGGGCCACAGATTTGGATCACATCATCTCTGGTCAGTTTCAATAAATCTGCCCCTGGAATAGATAGGAAAACGGGTGATAAAGGCAACAATTCTCTTTGTTAATGACTATAAAAATGGGCTCCATTACAAGGACACCTCTTCACCAGTATGTTATAATCTGTAATCGTTTGCAAGGAATATCCGGCTCGTTATGACCTGATCCCAGCCTTGTGTCCTGTCCCCACTCTCATCCAATTAACTTCTCCACTTAGCATTATGCTCTTATTTTACTGACTGTGCTGAATGAGCACGTTATTCTTCCTGCCTGAAACATCCTTATTTACCTGCGGCAGTCCTCCCTCGGCACTCCAGCCTCAGCCCACAAGCCACGCGCGCCCCCTCAGGCCGGACCTTCTGCTGAGCATGTCACTCCACACACACCTCCGCGGGGACACTGACAGCTCAGTAGCTAACTGAGCTGCTGTTTCATACCTGATGATGAGTGAGCTCTCTGACCAGGAAGTATGCCTTATCCCTCTATCTTCTAACCCATAGAAGGATTAAAAAAAAAAAAAAAAAAAGTGAAGCCGGGTGTGGTGGCGCACTGTAATCCCTGCGCTTGGGAGGCTGAGACAGGAGGATCAAAGCCAGCCTCAGCTACTTAGTGAGGCTTTCAGCAACGTAGTGAGACCCTGTATCCAAATAAAATATAAAATAGGTCTGGGAGCATAGCCCAGAGGTAGAAAGTCTCTGGGTTCCACCCCCAGTACCACCAAAAAAAAAAAAAAAAAAAAAAAAAAGTGGATTGGCAAGTAAAATACCATATAATGATAAGGGGGAAATTTCAGACTATCTGTAAATGCCCCTTGATAAATACTATATGAAATATATATCTTTAAAAGTATTGTTTAGAATAAGCATTTTAAAATTATACTGAGTTAAAAAAATATTTAAAAAATTTATACTGAGTTCCCACCAAGAAGTGTTTTCAGGTATCTCACAGCACAGCTGCAGCTCATGACAAAGTCTGAAGGGTTTTATGAAATTCATTTCCTCAGAAAATTACACTAAGATGTCTCTCTTACACACACACGCGCATGCACTTGCTTGGGCATGCATCTCACATGTAAACCTGAAGCCCCTAGAATGTTTTCTCCATTCTGGGGAAAACAAAAGGAAAAGCAAATTTAACCGGAGAAGTTGGTGAAAAGCCTCGTGAACGTAGAAAAACGGTTTCGGTGCAACCACTGCTGAGCTTCCTGAGGCGTGGTTGTTGGCAGGAGGTTCTGAAAGGGAGAAAGCATTTTTTGGTAACTAAATAGAACCATCTGTGTATTACCTAGCCAACAGCCACCCCCTCCCTCTACAGTGTACGTGCATGTGCGTGCACGCACACAGACACACACACACACACACACACACAATCAGATAGACCTAGTTTGTTTGCAAGTTGTTTATAACACATCAATTTCTTTCTCTTTCTAGCTATGGAATTTATCTTTCCCACTAGACAATAAGCTCTTCAAATTCACAAGTCCCTGGAGTCCCAGGTATTGGAGAAGCTGAGGCAGAAGGATCACTTAAGCCCACAAGTGTGAGACCAGCCTGGACAACATAGTGAAACCCCAGTCTCAAAAAAAAAAAAAAAAAAAAAATTAAGGATCCTGCATTACCAGTTTCATGTCAGTTATATATAGTTTTGTTTTGTTTTTGGCGGTGGTACTGGGGATTGAATCCAGAGAATTCTAACCTCTGAGCTAAACTCCCTGGCCTTTTTATATTTTTGTGTTGAAACAGTGTCTTACTAGGTTGATGAGAGTCTCACGGAGTTGCTAAGGCTGGCCTTGGACCTGCGATCCTCCTGTCTCAGCCTCCCCAGTATTGGGATTATAGGCATGGACCACCATACCAGCTGCTTAATGAATGAATGAATAACATTCTTTAAAAGTTGGGCATTTCTACATAACTGCAGAGTCATCAAAATATGACCAGACAGTGCACATAATTGCCATTTAACTTTAGACTTACATCTGTGACTGGAGGGGGCGGATCTGGCTGGTGGTTTGGTGAACCATTTCTAAAAACATTAAAATGAAAGGATGAGTTCATAGCACACACTAGGGCTCAACATTTCAGTCTTTTTTTTTTTTTTTTTTTTGGTACTGGAGGTGGAACCCAGGGACTTTCTACCTCCGGGCTATATGCCCAACCTATTTTATACTTTATTTAGAAACAGGATCTCACTAAGTTGCTGAGAGCCTCACTACGTAGCTGAGGCTGGCTTCGAACCTGTGCGTCCCCTGTCTCAGCCTCCCAAGTGCGGGGATTACAAGTGTGTGCACCATACCTGGCTAACATTTCAGTCTTAATCTTTATTATAAATCTTAAGCCAGAGACTTAAAAGAATCTGTGCTCTCATAATAGATTCTTATTCTTTGACCTAATAGTTCAAAGTTATGTGTTAATTTAACCTAATAACTTTAAGGGGAGGAGGAGGATAAATCATGTTTTACAACATTTTCATTACTGAGAAAACTAAGAAAGATATCAAAATTTCAATAAGTTGAAACTGATGAGAAAATTACAGCATAAATAATATTTGTAAGGGACTGAGGGTATAGTTCAGTGGTAGCACACGTGCCTAGAAATGCATAAGGCACTGGATTCAATACCCAGCACCACAAAAAGAAAAAGGAAGGAAGAAAAGAAGGAACCTGCAAGAAATTTATCAGAATGAAAAATACTGAAATATAGCCAGGTGTGGTGGTGCACGCTTGTAATCCCAGCATTCAGGAGGCTGAGACTGGAAGATCGCGGTTCTCAGACAGCCTCAGCTATTTGGTGAGGCCCTCCACAACTTAGTAAGACCCTCTTTCAAAATAAAAAATAGGGCAGGGGTGTAGCTGAGAGGTAGAATGCCTCTGGCTTCCATCCCCAGACCTGGAAAAAAAAAACTGGAATATAAATGCACTATTCTTTTACTATTATTAATTTTTAAAATACTGGAAAATAAATGGACTATTCTTTTACTATTACTACTTTATTAAGTATATAAATATGCACATTTACATATTCAGGAAAATACATGAAAAAATTTATGAAATAAAATATGATCATATATTTACTGTCTCCCACCATTTTTTTTTTTTTTTTGGTGGTACTGGGGTTCCTGGAAGCCCTTCTACCTCCGGGCTACACTCCCAGACCTATTTTTACATTTTTATTTGGAAACAGGGTCTCCTAAGCCAGCGCGCGCGGCTGGCTTTGAACCTGTGCGATCCTCCTGTTTTTGCCTCCCAAGCACGGGGATTACAAGCGTGCGCCACCACGCCCGGCTTGTCTCCCACCATTTTTTATTTGGCAAAAGTAAAAGGGCAGCTGGGCATGGTAGCGCTCACGTGTAATTCCTGAGCTTGGGAGGTTGAGACAGGAGGATCGCACAGGTTCGAAGCCAGCCTCAGCTACTTAGTGAGGCTCTCAGTAACTTAGTGAGACCCTGTTTCCAAATAAAATATAAAATAGATTTGGGAGTATAGCCCGGAGGTAGAAAGCCCCTGGGTTCCACCCCCAGTAACACCAAAAAAAAAAAAAGTAAAAAGACATGCCATAAAATAGGAGATAGTTACAGTATATTAATTGCCAAAACAATACAGAATTAAAAATTCTTAAGTATTTGTATAGAACCAATTTTAAAAAAGATAAAAAGACATAGAAGGTTTTCTAATGTCCTGATAAGAATGTCCCAACCTCTCAAATATCAGAAAAACAATTACTTTAAATTGTTTTTTAAGTAACTTTAAAATTTTAAAGCTACTTTAAAATAAATGCTGTCTAAGCAGGGTGTGGTGATACACACCTCAGTACTTGGGAGGCTGAGACAGGAGGATCGCAGGTGTGAGGCTTGGTGAGGCTCTCCGCAACTTAGTAAGACCCTGTTTCAAAATAAAACTTAAAATAGGGCTGAGAGGTAGAATGCCTTTGGGTTCAATCCCCAGCACCACATACACACAAAAAAAAATTAAAGCCGTCTAATTTGTGATTGAAGGTATCTCCACACCTTGTTTTCCCTTTGTAAAACTTTCTTTTGTGTATGGATCATCCCTCTCCCTAATGCTTACTTTGTTTTTAATGGGAGGGGAGGGGAGTTGAGCCTAATAATGAAATGCAAAACAAAAATAAAATAATTTTTTTTTTGGTGGTACTGGAGGTGGAACCCAGAGGCTTTCTACCTCCAGGCTATACTCCCAGACCTTTTTTATATTTTTATTTGGAAACAGGGTCTCACTAAGTTGCTAAGAGTCTCAGTAAGTAGCTGAGGCCGGCTTCGAACCTGTGCAATCCTCCTGTCTCAGCCTCCCAAGCGTGGGGATTACAAGCGTGCGCCACCACGCCCAGCATTAAAATAAAAATTTAAAAACACAAACCTTAAACCAAATATAATATTTGAAATTGCTTGTAGGAAGCCTACATCATCCTGTGGATGATAAGAAAGCTTTTTGTTGTTGCTGTGTTTTGTGGTATTGATTAAACTCAGGGAAACTACTTCTGAGTTACACCCCAGTGATTTTTATTTTTTATTTTGAAAGAGTCTCACTGAATTACTTAGGATCTCACAAAGTTGCTGAAGCTGGCCTCGAATCTGCAATTTTCCTGTCTTAGCCTACCAAATAATGTGATTACAGGCATGTGCCACCATGCCTGGCAAGATTTTTTTGTCAAAAGAGGTGTTTTTGTTCTTTTTACCCCCGCACAGTGGTGTGCACCTATAGTCCCAACCTTTGGGAGGCTGAGGCAAGGAGGATTACATAAACTCGGGATTCAGAGGCCAGCCTGGGCAACACAGGAAGACTAACATTGTCTCTTCATTTTCATTTCCTTTTATTTTACGGTAATAGGGATGGAATTCAGGGGCATTCTACCTCTGAAATACAACTCCAGCCCTATTTTTTATTCTTTATTTTGAAACATTCTGAGTTGCAGAGGGCCTCATTAAGTAGCTGAGGCTGGCTGAAAACCACGATGCTCCTTTTTCTGCCTCCCTAATGTGCCACCACGCCTGGCTGGCATTATCTTTTTAAAATAAATAAATAAATATTTTAACCTGAGCTGCACAATTAAAATTTGGTGTTCAAATTTAGTAATTAATTTATCTCAGGCCCTCGTTATATGTATCCCTTCAACATAATGTCTCTTTTTTCCTAATTTTTTTTTTTTTTTTTTTTTGGTGGTACTGGGGTTCCTGGAAGCCCTTCTACCTCGGGGCTACACTCCCAGACCTATTTTTACATTTTCATTTTGGAAACAGGGTCTCCTAAGCCAGCGCGCGGCTGGCTTCGAACCTGCGCGATCCTCCTGTCTCCGCCTCCCAAGCGCGGGGATTACAAGCGTGTGCCACCACGCCCGGCCTAATTTTTGTTTTGAATATTTAAGCTAACATAATTAAATCATTTAAGAAGCAAGTCAAACATAGAACCTAAATAAATCCAAGATCAAACATCATGCTGGGTGTGGTGGCACACAGTTGTAATCCCAGCATTTGGGAGGCTGAGACCGGAGGTTTGCGGACAGCCTCAGCTACTTAGTGAAGCCCTTTGCAACCTAGTGAGACCCTGTCTCAAAATAAGGAATAAAAAATAGGGCTGGGGGCAGGTTCCATTCCCAGGGCCGAAAAACAAACAAACAACAACAACAACAACAACAACAAAAAAAACACCCAAAATCTCAAATCAAATCTCATAAACAAATAATATGTTCACACACTTAGAGCAACCTATTCCCAAATTTCAGTTAAGGCTCTGTGAAATACATGTTATATACTAGAAAGCTACTTTTTAAAATTGGAGTGGGGATTTATACAAACTTTCAATTATCTCTGATAGTAAAAGGCAAGAAAGCAAGATTAAATACATCCCATAGATAATTCTAAAACTTTATTTTAGCCATCATCTTAAACCTACTTTCCCCAGTGATCAAAGACATACAATAATTAGGTATTAGAAGCATTCGTAACAAGTAATAAAAGACGTCAATGTCTAAACAGTTCCCAGTGACCACGCCCTGGTGCAAGTATGATCAGGAGCGGAAATTACTACAAAATGAGCAGTAAGGAGAAGCTGAGACCAGCTCAGCCAGGCGTGGTGCTGCACACTTGTACTCTCAGTACCAGGGAGGCTATGACAGGAGGATCACAGGTCTGAGGCCATCCTCAGCTACTTAGTGAGGGCCTCTGAAACTTACCGAGACCCTGCTTCAAATAAAAAAATAAAATAGGGTTGAGAGTGTAGCTCAAAGATAGAATGCCCTGGGTCAATCCCCAATACTACAAAAAACAAACAAAAAACCCCAGATAATAAGTCTCTGAATCGCTAAAAAATGGACCATAAATGCTTTACTATCTATTGCTACTTCAAAGTCCAGATGAAGGGGAGAAGGGGAGAAATGGCTATTCAGAGCTTTTCCAATCTCTTATGAAGATAATCCAAACCTCCTTAAAAATTCAAAGACTGACCAAATAGAAGTACTTATTGATCTAGAAAGATCTTTTTATGAAAACATAATGATAAAATACATATTTAGCGAAAAATACAAATCAATTTCATTTCCCAAACTTACCCTTCCCCAAGAGAAAAACTGCTATGGGAACTGTTGAAGCCAGGTGATGGGGAGTTATTGACATATGTAATCTCAGGCCATGGAGAGCACTGAAAACAAAGGATAATTTAGATAATGGAAAAGCATATACATTCTGGCATTCCACTAAAATATCGTCACTTGAAGCCAGGCGTGGTGGTGCACGCTTATAATCCCAGTATTCAGGAGGCTGACACAGGAGGGTCATGGACAGCCTCAGCTACTAGTGAGGCCCTTTGCAACTCAGTGAAACCCTGTTTCAAAAATCAAGAAGAAAAAAAATAGGGCTGGGGATGTAGCTCAAAGGTAGAATGCCCCAGTACCACAAAGAAGAAAGAAAGAAAGAAAGAAAGAAAGAAAGAAAGAAAGAAAGAAAGAAAGAAAGAAAGGAAAGAAGAAAGGAAGGAAGGAAGGAAGGAGGAGGAGGAGGAGGAAGAGGAAGGAAGGAAGAAAGGAAGGAAGGAAGGAAGGAAGGAAGGAAGGAAGGAAGGAAGGAAGGAAGGAAATATTGTCAAGCTGGGCATGGACAGCCTCAGGTACTTAGTGAGGCCCTTTGCAACTCAGTGAGACCCGGTTTCAAAATAAAGAATAAAAAATAGGACAGGTGGGTATAGCTTGGTGGTTGAATGCTCCTGGGTTCCATCCCCAGACCCTAAAAAAAAAAAAAAAGAAAAAGAAAAAAAAGAAAAAGAAAAGAAAAGAAAAAGAAAATATTGTCACTTGAACAGCATATCTCTTTTTTTTTTTTTGGTACTAGGGATTGAACCCAGGGCCATTCTACTACTATGCTACACCTCCATCCATATTTTATTTTTTAATTAATTAATTAATTAACTTACTTATTTATATTGGTGTGTGTGGCACTGGAGATTGAATCCGGGGGCATTCTACACCCCTCTCCCCATTTCATTTCTCATTTGGAAACAGGGTCTCACTAAGTTGCAGAAAGCCTTACAAAGTTGCCAAGGTGCCTTTGGAATCTGTGATCCTTCTGTTTCTGTCTCTCAAGTACTAGGATTACAAGTGTGTGCCACCGTGCACAGTTTTATTTATTATTTATTTATTTATTTATTTATTTATTTATTTATTTATTTATTTAGCAGGTCTGGGATGGAACCCAGGGGCATTCGACTTCCAAGGTACAGCCCCTGCCCTATTTTTTATTCTTCTTCTTTTTTTTTTTTTTTTGGCAGCTCTGGGGATGGAATCCAGGAACATTCGACCTCTGAGCTATACTCCCTGCCCTATTTTTTTATTCTTTATTTTGAAACAGGGTTTCACTGAGTTTTAGTGGGCCTAAGTAGCTGAGGCTGTCTGCAAACCACGATCCTCTGGTCTCAGCCTCCCGAATGCTGGGATTGCAAGCGTGTGCCACCATGCCTGGTTCTCTTTATTTTGAAACAGGGTCTCACTAAGTCGCAGAGGACCTCACTAAGTAGCTGAGGCTGTCTGCGAACCGCGATCCTCCGGTCTCAGCCTCCTGAATGTTGGGATTACAAACGTGTGCCACCATGCCTGGCTTTTTATTTTTTAATTTTGAAACAAAGTCTAAAATGCTGAAAATTTTGTAAAGTTGCAGAGGCTGACTTCCAATCTGTGATTCGACTGTCTCAGTCCCTGTAAGTACTGGGATTACAAGCATGTGCCATTGTGCCTGGGGTGAACAGCACATCTTGATTATCAAATCTTAATTCTTCAGAGGTCTCCATAAGCAAACAAGAATATGCTCAAAAGTAAATTTAGACAGGCTGAAAGAGATATATTTTTCTATAAAATAAAGATTAAAGGTATCAGGGGTGTAGTTCCATGGTAGAATGCTTGTCTACCATGTACAAGACTCTGGATCTGATTCCCAACACCACAAAAAAAGGGAGGGGGAATTATGGACTGAAATTGTCACCAAAAGAAGTCCTTTTAGAAGCTGGGTATGGTGACACATGCTTGTAATCCCAGCATTCGGGAGGCTGAGACAGGAGGATCACAGTTCACACCCAGCCTCAGCTCCTTAATGAGGCCCTCCGCAATTCACTGAGACCCTGTTTCAAAAAGTAAAGAAAAAAAATTGGGCTGGGTGTGTAGCTCGGAGGTAGAATGCCCCTGGGTTCCATCCCCAGTAACACACACACACACACACACACAAAAAAAAAAAAAAAAAGTCCTTTTACCTCCGTGAGTATGGTTGTCTCATAGGACGGTTGATATTTCTCCTTTTCATGAGGTGTTCGTTTCTCCATTTTTTCTCTATCTGTTTTCTGCTTTCTGTCTGCACCTTTGGGCTGAAATGAAATAATGCTTTGTTTTAACCTCAAGTACTTACCCTTTGACCCAAGAATATTACTTATTTTTTGGAAATACGGATTGATCCCAGGGCCTTATACATGCTAGGCAAGCACTCTACCAATGAACTATATCCTTAACCCTTTTTATTGTTTTACTTTGAAACAGATTCTCACTAAGTTGCTCAGGCTGGCCTTGAAATTGTGAGCCTCCTGCCTCTGCCTCCCAAGCAGCTGGGTATATGCCTATTGTTGCAATAATAGGCATACACCACCATACCTTGCCAACAATGAATAATTTTAAAAACTTTAAATGTTCACATCTGAAACAAACATGTATGTGTAATGATGTAAATACAAGACATATCATCCCATCTCGTCTTAAAAAAAGGAAATTTAGCCGGGCGTGGTGGCGCACGCTTGTAATCCCCGCGCTTGGGAGGCAGAAACAGGAGGATCGCGCAGGTTCGAAGCCAGCCCCGCGCACTGGCTTAGGAGACCCTGTTTCCAAATAAAAATGTAAAAATAGGTCTGGGAGTGTAGCCCGGAGGTAGAAGGGCTTCCAGGAACCCCAGTACCACCAAAAAAAAAAAAAAAAAAGGAAATTTAAACGTTTATCTGATAGAATTGAAAAAGAAGCCGAGCGTGGTGGCACACACTTGTAATCCCCACGCTTGGGAGGCTGAGACAGGAGGATCGCACGGGTTCGAAGCCAGCCTCAGCTACTTAGTGAGGCTCTCAGCAACCTAGTGAGACCCTGTTTCCAAATAAAATATAAAATAGGTCTGGGAGTATAGCCTGGAGGTAGAAAGCCTTTGGTTTCCAACCCCAGTACCTCCAAAAAAAAAAAAAAAAGAAAAAGAATTGGAAAAGAATACAAATGGAAAAATCTCTAAGGACAAAATTAAGTGAAAAACATATCAAGTCTCAAAACAACTCATACAGTATAATTCCATTCATGTTTCAAAGAAGGGAAAAGATGTTTAGACCTATGCATGTTATAAAGGCAGCGAAGGGGACCAGAAGCATACATACCAAGTTACAACAGTGGCTATCTCTAGGGAGAGGTTGAGGAGTAAAGGTAAGAGTCGTTGGGAAAATTTTCTGTATTATGTTCTGAATACTTTTATATTATTAAGTCTTTTGGAGTCAGAACATATTTATCCTTGTGATAAAAATAAAGAGCAAAATACAAAAAGAGATCAAGTATGAATGTAACCAAAATAGTCAACTTTCCATAATTTGTGTGCGCTTTTATAGAATAAGCGGTGTACTGGCGCACACTTGTAATCCCAGTACTTGAGAGACAGAGACAGAAGGATCATAGGTTTAAGGCCAGCCTCAGCAACTTAGTGAGACCCTGTTTCAAAATAAAAAGTAAAATAAGGCTAACGGTGTAGCTCAGTGGTAGAACACCCCTGGGTTCAATCCCCAGTACCTTAAAAACAAACAAACAAAACCAAAAAAGCTTGTAAACTCAACAGGCTGTTTTTGAGGTACTGAGGATTGAACCCAGGGGTGTTCTACCTCTGAGCTATATACTACCAGACCAATTTCATTTGTTATTTGGAAACAAGGTCTCACTAACTTGTAGACGGTGTCAGTTGATGAGGCTGGCTATGAACCTGTGAGCCTTCTTTCACAGCCTTCCAAGCACTGGGACTTCAGACATGTGCCACCACACCCAGCTTTAAGAGTTTTTCAATTTTTATCTTTCTTGTGTCCATTCCTAAAATCCCATTATCCCATGCCCATTCCCATTTAAATTACTTTATCAGGCATCTCAGCAATTATCAGTGACTCTAGTCTAGACTGAGTTTGAAGTTTTTGCAAAAAGTCAAATTGACTTTTGAACTTGGTAACTAGGATTAAAATTAAAAGGCAATAAAAAGGGTCCACAGGCCCAAGAATACCTTGAAGACTTTGATCTGGCAGCTGGCTGAGTGTAAGTGCTCAGTATACTCCCCATTCTCGTTCTCCTTGAAGGTATCGATTTGTACTCGGAATGGCACCCCCTTTTCTCCACCATGTTTTCTCATAGTGAATTCTGTACTAATACAGTGTACCTAAAAAAATATTTAACATTAAGAGTTCAGTACTGCGAGTTAGTCAAACTCATCAGCAATATTTCTTTTCTTTTTTTTTTTTTGTGGTACTGGGGGGTGGAGCCCAGGAGATTCTCTACCTCCCAGACCTGTTTTATACTTTATTTGGAAACAGGGTATCACTAAGTTGCTGAGAGCCTCACTAAGTAGCTGAAGCTGGCTTTGAACCTGTGTGATCCTCCTGTCTCAGTCTCCCAAGCGCGGGATTACAAGCATGTGCCACCATGCCTGGCAGCAATATTTCTTAAGCAACTAATATAAACAAAACCTTTAACAGGCATTTATAAACATCTATTAAAAAAAAAAAAAAAAACTACAGCCAAGCATGATGGCATACACTTGTAATCCCAGCATTCGGGAGACTGATACCGAAGGATCACGGTTTGTAGACAGCCTCAGCTACTTAGTGAGGCCCTCTGCAACTCAGTAAGACCCTGTTTCAAAATAAAGAATAAAAAATAGGGCTGAAGGTGTAGCTCAGAGGTAGAATGCACCTGGGTTCCATCCCCAGTACTGCAATAAATAAATAAATAAATAAATAAATAAATAAATAAATAAAATACAAATAAAAAACTCCTTTTATGATTTAAAAGAAGTTATTAGAGCCGGGCATGGTGGCACACGCTTGTAATCCCAGCATTCAGGAGACTGAGACCGAAGGATCACGGTTTGCAGACAGCCTCAGCTACTTAGTGAGGCCCTCTGCAACTCAGTGAGACCCTGTTTCAAAATAAAGAATAAAGCTGGGTGTGGTGGTGCACGCTTGTAATCCCCGCGCTTGGGAGGCTGAGACAGGAGGATCACGCAAGTTTGAAGCCAGCCTCAGCTGGTTTAAGAGACCCTGTTTCCAAATAAAATATAAAATAGGTCTGGGAGTGTAGCCCGGAGGTAGAAGGCCCCTGGGTTCCACCCCCAGTACCACACACACACAAAAAAAGAATAAAAAATAGGGCTGGGGGTGTAGCTCAGCGGTAGAATGCCCCTGGGTTCCATCCCCAAACCCGCAAAAAAAAAAAAAAAAAGAAGTTATTATAGTTTAATGAAAGAAATGAGAAAAATTTAAATGATTTTCAATTTTCAATGTAAACAAAGTTAATATACAGATCTGGTGCTATCAAAAGCTACCATGTGCAACTAAATTTATTAGCTGCTTCAGAGAATATGGAGTTAACATAAAAGAGAAATGATTTCTGTTCGTAGAGCTTTCTTTGTATTTAAGGTAAGTTTTAGAAACAGAAGGCAGAGTCTGTGCTGGGAAAGAGCAAATATGAAAGCTTATAGAAAAAGGTAGGAAAAATTTGCTTGCCTACTGCAAAAAGTCTAAAACTGGGGAATCAGCCGGGGGTCGTGGCGCACGCTTGTAATCCCCACGCTTGGGAGGCTGAGACAGGAGGATCGCACAGGTTCAAAGCTAGCCTCAGCTGCTTAGGGAGGCTCTCAGCAACTTAGTGAGACCCCAAATGAAATATAAAATAAGTCTGGGAGTATAGCCCGGAGGTACAAAACCCCTGGGTTCCATCCCCAGTACCACCAAAAATAAATAAATAAATAAATAAATAAAATAAAACTGGGGAATCTTAATAGTAGGACCTTGGCTGATTGACCACTCTCTAGCTTGGGTACATTACTTCATCTCTCTAAGCCTCAGACTATTCCTACTCTACAGAATGACTGTTGAACATTTTAAAATCCTTTATATAAAATATTTACTTAATACAGGGACTTATTTACTATTTACTTAATACTTGATAAACTGTTAGCTATAATTATAAAAAATGATTTTTGAGAAATCAAGCCAAAAGATATAATCAGATACACAAATTAAAATTTAAGTATACAAATTTTCAAAATAACTTTATGAATAACAGTGAAAAACTAGGACAATTGATTGGTTGGTTGATTGATTGATTGATTGAACGGTACCGGGGATTGAACCAGGGACATTCTACCTCCAAGCTACACCCCCAACCTTATTTTTTATTCTTTATTTTGAAACAGGTTCTCACTAAGTTGCAGGGTGCCTCACTAAGTAGCTGAGGCTGGCCGTGAACCTATGATCCTCCTGTCTCAGTCTCCCAAGTCCTGGGATTACAAGCATGTGCCACCGTGCCTGGTAAACTAGGACAATTTAGATGCTAAATAATTGTTAGGTAGGTTATGGTACAATCAAAGAATGATACATTATATAGCCATTAGCAGGAATTTGGGGAGATACAAGTAAATATATTGGTGTAATTAGACAAACAATAAAAACACAACTCCCCAGTACTCCGGCATCTGCACTTGACAGGCTAGAATATTAAAAAGACTTCAAATGTAAGGGCTGGGGTGTAACTCAATGTAGGATGCATGATAAGCATGCAAGAGATCCTGGTTCAATCACCAGCACCACAAAAAAAAATTTTAAAGATTTCAAATTTAATACATCTTTTTAAATTTAATACATTTTATCCATTAAGAAATAAACTGGTAGTAAGAGATATTCTTCATAACGGGCACCCCGTCTGCAATGCTTTACCTGAATAAAGACAGATGTCCTCTTTGTAGGGTCCCACAGGAACTCCACTGTATTTAGTTGGGTTGGATTAGCCCTAGGATCGATTATACCCACAGACATTGGGATATCTAAGAAAGAAAATGGTAATCACTGGATAATTCTGAGGGCTCCTTGTTTGATTTCTGAGATGGGGTCTTGCTATTCTCCCAGGCTGGCCTAAATCCCCTGGGCTCAAATGATCCTCCTGCCTTTATCACCCCAGTACAGCTACTTGGGTATATAACTACTTGTATTTATACAACCAAGTAGTTATACATTCATGTGCCTCTGCACCCAGGGCTGGCTACCCAGTATTAGTAAGAGAGCACAACTATAATCCCAGGACTTGGGAGACTGAGACAGGAGGATTGCAGGTTTGTGGCCAGCCTCAGCAATTTAGTAAGGCCTTCTGCAACTTAGTGAGACCCTGTTTCAAAATAATATAGTTCAGAGGTAACCCCTCAGTCCCCAGAATAAATCCCCAGTACCACCACCCCACCACCACCAAAAAAAAAAGCACTCATTCTTATATACTTATCCCTAATTAAGATTTTGGGTTATCATATCCTAAATGCTTTTTTGGCAATGAAAAAGTTTGATTAGAGTTCAAATTGGCTAAGCCAGGCGTGGTGGCGCATGCTTGTGATTCCAGCATTTGGGAGGATGAGACAGGAGGATCCAGGTTCGCAGCAGCCTTAGCTCCTTAGCGAGGCCCTTGCAACTCAGTGAGACCCTGTTTCAAAGTAAAGAATCATCAAAAATAGGACTGGGGTGTAGCTCGGAGATAGAATGCCTGGGTTCTATGGGGATACTACAAAAAATAAAAAATAAAAAAGGTTAAGTACTCTTTTTCTGAATACTTTTTCCCCATTTTAAAAACTTTATAAAATAAAGCAACTTAAATGCAATTTTCTTTTCTTTCTTTCCAGGGGCAGTTTACCTCTGAGCTACACCTCCCAGCCCTAGTTTTTAATTTTTATTTTGAAACAGGATCTTGCTAGGTAGAGTCTCACTACTTGCTGAGTCTGTCCTAGAACCTGCAATCTTTCTTGTCTCAGCCTCCCAAGTACTGGGATTACAAGTGTGTGCCTTTGTGGCTAGTGTTTCTTTATAATTTTCCCACCCCCCAAAAAAAAATTTTTTTTTTTCAGTACTGGGAATTGAACCCAGAGGCATTCTACCTCTGAGCCACACCCTGAGCCCTACTTTTTAGTCTTTATTTTGAAACAAGGTCTCACTTAAATTGCAGAGGGCCTCACTAAGTAGCTGAGGCTGGCAGTGAACCTGTGACTCTTCTGTCTCAGCCTCCCAAGTTCTAGGATTACAAGTGTACACCACACGCCTGGTTCGCCAAAAAAAAAATTTTTTTTTTTTTGGTGGTACTGGGGTTCCTGGAAGCCCTTCTACCTCCGGGATACACTCCCACGGGCTAAACTCCCAGACCTATTTTTTTAACTTTTTTATTTGGAAACAGGGTCTCTTAAGTCAGCGTGGCTGGCTTCGAACCAGCGCGATCCTCCTGTCTCCGCCTCCCAAGCGCGGGGATTATAAGCGTGCGCCACCACGCCTGGCATCGCCAAAATTTTTAAAGACAATCTACATACTAGCTTTACAATAATGAAAATTATAATGTGTTCTTCTAGTGTTATTACTAGAAGCACACTAGTGAATTACTATAGAAGGTGAAGCAGAGTGTTTGTACAAAGGCAGAAAGCAATATATTTGTAGACAGAAGTGGGAAAAACTAAACACAATGACTAATGCTGACTTGCCAAGGTTTCAAATAATTCCTGTAACACAGTGGCAAACCTTATATTCAAGAGGGAAGAAAATCTTAATGGACAGTAGTAGAACCTTGCTTTATATTCTATATAGTGGTTACTCAAATATCATTCCCTAGCTTTTCCTATGGACATTCTAATTGGAGAGAGAAGGATAGGTGATATTATCATAACTGTGCTATAACTATACCACTGGTTTTTTTTTGTTTTTGTTTTTGTTGTTTGTTTTTTGGGTTGTTTTTTTTGTTTTTTTTTTTTTTTTGCCGTACTAGGATAGAACCCAGGGGCATTTTAACTCTGAGTTACACCCTCAGTCCTATTTTTTTATTCTTTATTTTGAAACAGGGTCTTACACGGTGCAAAGGGCTTCACTAAGTAGTAGCTGAGGCTGTCTGCAAACCGAGCTCCTCCTGTTTCAGCCTCCCGAATGCTGGGATTACAAGCGTTCGCCACACACCCAGCTCTATACCACTGTTTTGACATCAATGATTAAAACATGAAGGGCTCAAGTAGGTCCTACTCCATAGTAGTAGTTGGGTTGGATTCACCCTAAGGTTAATTTATTATATAGATCTCAGGATATCTGTATGAAAATAGTGTTTTCTCAGGTAAAATTAGTAGTTCTTAAATTTGTTTACAACAATGTTTGCCAACAGTAAATATTAACCAATTGAGGAGCAAAGATAAAAATTATATTAAAAGTATATTAGATTAAAAGTATATTCAGGAAAAGAGACTGCATATGTATTTGTGAATTTCCTTTTTTAAATCCTATTTATTTAGGAAAAGCAAATTCTACACTGTGTAGCAAAGTATAGAAAAAAAAACCTAAATTGTAAACCAAGATATATGGATTCTAATCCCAGAAATCTTGTTTCTGGTAAAAAAAAAAAAAAAAAAAAAATATATATATATATATATATATATATACACACACACATACACATACACACACACACATATATATATGTATATATATACACACATACATACATACATACATACGTACATACATACACACACACACACACACACACACACACACACACTAATCTGGCCCTCCATTTTTGTTATTGTGTAGTGGTGGTAATGGGGATTGAACCCAAGGGGATTTTACCTTCAAACTATACTCCCAGCCCAATCCCAGTACAAGAAATAAAGAACAAGAAAGAAAAAAAGAAATTTAGTCAGTCGGGTGTAGTGGTGCAAGACCTGTAATCTCAATACTTGGGAAGCTGAGACAGGAGGATCACAGGTTCAAACCTAGTTTGCAGGGTAACTTAAGTGAGGTGCTGTTTCAAAATAAAAATAAAACAGGGCTGGGTGTAGTTCAGTGGTAGAATCCTTTGAGTTCAATCCCCAGTACTACCAAAAAAAAGGAAGAAAGAAAGGAAGGGAGGGACGGAGGGAGGGAGGGAGGGAGGAAGGAAGGAAACAGTTGGGCTGGGGATGTAGGCCAGTGGTATATAGCGCTTGCCTAGCATGCATGAGGCCCTGGATCGATTCCTAGTACCACAGACACAAGTAAGAAGTACCTGCAAGGACATGGAGAAATTGGAACCTTTAAGCACTACTGTGGAAATGTAAAATGTGCAGCCACAGTGCAAAACATAGTTGTTCTTCAAAAAGATTTAAATTAGAATTTTAATGAATTCTATGGTCCAATGATCCCACTTCTAGATATATACCCCAAAGAAATGAAAGCAGAAACACAAACAAGTGTTTGTACATCCATATTCAGAGCAGTATTGCTCAAAAGAGCAAAGAGGTGGAAGCGACCCAAGTGTCTATTGACAGATGAATGGACAAATAAAGTTAGTAAATGCATACAACAAACAGCATTTAGCCTTAAGAAGGCAAGAAACTCTGACATATGCCACGACATGGGTGAACCCTGAAGGCATTATGCCAAGCAAAAGAAGTCAGTCACCAAAGGACAAATAATGAATGACTTCATTTCTATGAGGCACCTAGAGTGGTTCACTCAGAGACAGAAAGCAGACTAGTGGACACCAGGGGCTGGGGAAGAGGGGTGATGAAGAGCTAGTATTTCATGGAGGTTTAGTTTTGCAAGATGAAAGAAGTTCTGATGATGGGATTCTTGTGATTATTATACAACAAAGTGAATGTACTTAGTACTGAACTGTACAGTTAAAAATGGTTAAAATAATAGATTTTATTATAAATTATAACAAGTATGTTTTGTTAGATGCAATTGGTATGAAACTGAAGTGTTTATACTCCCATCTTCAATTTGGATATCCTCATACATCTAACTTTTTTTTTTTTTTTTTTTTTTTTGCAGTTTTGGGGATGGAACCCAGGGGCGTTCTACCTCCAAGCTACCTACCTACCCCCAGCCCTATTTTTTATTCTTTATTTGGAAACAGGGTCTCCCTGAATTGCAAAGGGCCTCACTAAGTAGCTGAGGCTGTCCGCGAACCGCAATCCTCCCATCTCCGCCTCCCAAATGCTGGGATTACAAGCGTGTGCCACCATGCCCGGCTTACATGTAACTTTTTATGCTTATGCTTAAATAACTACTTCAAGGTTCATGTTAATTGAAACTTTAAAGCCTGTAAATCATGATAAATATCCAGAAGACCAACTCTCAGTCCACAGTTAAAGGTATTTCCTGTGCAACAGATTCTCTTAACTTACCTATATCAAGAATTCTATCTCCAGGTCGGTTCCACCGCCAGCCCTCCAGCTGTTGATGTTCAGTGTATTGTAGCCTTCTGTCATGAAATACGACACGGAATATACTCTAATAAGAACAAAATCAATTAAGAAAAATCAGTGCTAAAAAAGGAAAACTAACAGAGTCACTGCCAGTTGGTTTCTAGACATAATCTAAAATTTTCTTTAGATGTATTTCCCTCTATCATACCAAATACTGTTGAAATAAATTTTCTAATTTGTCATATTTAGTCTATATAGTTAATTGGTCTCATATTTGAAGTGTTAAAGAACGTCTATGTATTTTACCATGTACCGTCTGACTCTTTGGGTATATATGAAAATCTCATCACACCCGTGCTTGCTAGCCCATCATACAGCCTGTAAACATTGAGGGTTGGTAGGGCCCATCTCCGCCAACTCCTCCTCTTCTACTCTTACTTTGTGGAGATGCCTATTAATATCTCCCACAATTTTTTGTGGATGCAGATAAAACTCCTCTGTCCCAACTGTGCTATGAATTCTCAATATCTTTATGGTCAGTCTAGACAATGAGAACTGTTATTCATCAGTAGTTTCCATTTTCCTTGCTATATGACCAAGTATCCAAAAAGCCACTGAAGTTTATCTGAAGATCTCAAGGAGGTTACTCTATTCTACTCAAAAGAAATTCACTGAGTCAGGGAACTACCCGGGACATGGACTTGTAAGCTTTCTCAGCTCTGAAAAAGCCATCTGAAGAGGGGATCTTACTCTTACTCTTATACAGAAAACATCACATCAGTGGATCAGTTTACAACTCTGCCAGCCAATCATAGCCTATAAGAGATATCATTAAGCTCTTTATGGAAGCAAAAGAATATTAGATAGGAAAGAAATTCCAAAAACAGACTTAGTAAAAGTCTGTTCTCTTACCTTTACCAATTTGCCATTAATTTCTGGAAGTTCTCCAAGTTTCCTATTGTCTAGCATTCGAATTTCGTAAGACTGTCCTAGAAAAAGTAATTATATACTAAACTCATCACAAATTAACTTCAAGAAGGATAAAAGTCAGTTAGCTGAATAAAACATCATTATTATTATTATTATTACTTTTTTTTTGCAGTACTAAGGATTGAACCCAGGGGCATTCTACCTCTGAACTATAACCCAGGCCCCCTCCTTTTTTTTGCAGTACTGGAGATGGAACCCAAGGGCATTCTACCTCCAAGCTGCACCCAGCCCTATTTTTTATTCTTTATTTTGAAACAGGATCTCACTGAGTTGCAAAGGGCTCCACTAAGTAGCTGAGGCTAGCCTCGAACCACCATCCTCCAGTCTCAGCCTCCTGAATGCTAGGATTACAAGCATGTGCCACCCTATTTTTTATTCATTTTGAAACAGGTCTCATAAATTTGCAGAGGGCCTCACTAAAAGGTGAGGTTGGCCACAAATTTGTGATCCTCCTGTCTCAGCCTCCCAAGTATTGGGATTATAAGCGTGTACCACCATGCCCAGCTGTGGCATTGGGGATTGAACCCAGGAGCATTCTATCTCTGAGCTACATCTCCAGCCCTATTTTATTTTCATTTTGAAACAGGATTTCACTACGTTGATAAAAGTCTATTTGCTGAGGCTGTCCTCAAACCCGCAATCTCCCCATCACAGACTTCCAAGTATTGGGATTACAAGCATGCGTCATCATGCCTGACTAAATATAACATTATGAGTAACAACTATAAATCTTTACTAGATGCAAGGCACTGTGCTAAGTACTTTCATATATTATTTCATAATTGATATAACTTCTAAAGCATTATCAAGCCAGGCTTGGCGGCACACACCTGTGATCCCATTACTTGGGAGGCTGAGATAAAGAGGATCTCAGGTTCGAGGACAGCCTCAGCAAGTAGGGAGACTCTCATCAACCTTGTGATAGAATACCTTTGGGTTCAGTTCAATCCCCAGTACCACCACCATTAAAAAAAAAAAAAAAATTATGAATCCCATTTTTTTTTACAGATGGGGAAACTAAAACTTAAGAGTTTAAGCATCTCTTCCAAACTACATAACTAGAAAACAGTAGTGCTGGATAGGGTAACACTTCTCAAACAGTAACCAATGAAGATGTCAGGGAACATGGATTAGAAATAGGAGTTGGGAACTTAAAATGGACAGGCAGATAAAAGGAGTCAGTCATATATATCAGATGTGACATTAAAATTCAAATATGTAAGCCGGGCGTGGTGGCGCACGCTTGTAATCCCCGCGCTTAGAAGGTGGAGACAGGAGGATCGTGCAGGTTTGAAGCCAGCCATGCTGGCTTAAGAGATCTGTTTACAAATAAAAATATAAAAAATAGGTCTGGGAGTGTAGCCCGGAGGTAGAAGGGCTTCCAGGAACTCCAGTACCACAAAAATAAAAATATTCAAATATACAGCCAGGCGTGGTGGCACATGCTTTTTTTTTTTTTTTTTTTTGGTGGTACTGGGGGTGAAACCCAGAGGCTTTCTACCTCCAAGCTATACTCCCATACCTTTTTTATATTTTATTTGGAAACAGGGTCTCACTAAGTTGCTGAAAGCCTCACTAAGTAGCTGAGGCTGGCTTCGAATCTGTGCCGCGATCCTCCTCTGTCTCAGCCTCCCAAGCGCGGGGATTACAAGCGTGCGCCACCACACCCGGCTGTGGCACATGCTTTTAATTCCAGTAGCTGGGAGGCTGAGAGAGAAGAAGGCTGTCCAGGTTCAAGACCAGCCTCAGCCATCTTATGAGGCCCTCTGCAACTTATTGAGACTCTTATTTCAAAATAAAAATAAGTCTGGTGTGGTGGCAAACACTTGTAATCCCAGTACTTGGGAGGTTGAGATAAGAGGATCACAGGTTCAAAGCCAGCTTCAGCAACTTAGAAAGGCCATCCTCAACTTAGTGAGGCCTTTTTTCAAAATAAAAAATAAAATAGGGCTGTGGTGTAGCTCATAAGTAAAATACCTATGGGTTCAATCCTCAGTATCATAGGAAAACAACAACAACAAATTCAAATAATCTAAAGTAAGGCTTCATAGCCGGGTGTGGTGGCGCACACTTGTAATCCCAGGATTTGGGAGGCTGAGACTGGAGGATCGCGGTTCGCGGACAGCCTCAGCTACTTAGTGAGGCCCTCTGCAACTCAGTGAGTCCCTGTTTCAAAATAAAGGGTAAAAAATGGTCAGAGGCTGTAACTCAGAGGTCGAATGCCCCTGGGTTCCATCCCCAGACCCACAAAAAATAAAAAAAATTAAAAATAAAGTAAGGCTTCTAGTTTGACATATCACGCTAGAAAGATCTAATTCTTTACATAAAGTGTTCCTAGTAAAATAATTTGAATCTAGCAGGTCTGCAAAATTACCATAAACCGAGGTAGCATCTAACCTTGATTAAGATATGTCAGAGTTTCATCATGGAGTTTCACAGCTGGCGAGGTGGCAGCACAGAGCACATACTGAAAAGGCAGGATTTCGTTCTCAGTATCAGGAGGCAAACTTGATTCTTCTTGCTTAAAAATGGGCAATGCAAGAACATCACTAAAATAAAACAAATAAATGGCACATTAATATCTGCCAATGAATCACACATACATTTACTGTTAAAAAAAATTAACTGCAATTTGCTTTGGAAAGCCATAAATATTACTCACTTTAGTAAAAAAGATCACCCAAACAATTTAGTTCAAATTACTTGCTGTGATATCCCACTGACCACAGCAATGTAGGTAATGACAGATATTTGCTTCTAAAACCACCTACGTGTCCAAAGACAATATGCTGTAGGAATCATAGACAGGGATTCCTAAGAACTCTGAAAATTACATGCACAATTCCAAAGTGTAAGTGTAGGACACTCAGGGCTGTGCAATGGATGTGGCTTGAGTGTGTCCCGTAAATGTTATATGCTGGAAGCTTGGTCCTTACTGTGGCATTGGTGAGGTGGTAGAACTATGAGGAGGTAAAGCCTACTGGAAGGTAATTAGGTCATGAAGCACCATGCTCAGAAGGGATTAATGCAGGTCTCCTGGAACTCTATTAGTTCCTGACAGAATGGGTTGTTGTAAGGAAGCTTGGCACTTCCCCTGAATCTCTCTTCTAATAATGCATTTCCTGCCAAGGACCTGAAACTGTTTCATAAAACAGTACTTATTAATTTGGGTATTATTTTTTACTTCATTGTTTTAAATGTTGACCACAACCTGCATTCAAAAAACACTATCAGCCGGGTGTGGTGGCGCATGCTTGTAATCCCAGTATTCAGGAGGCTGAGACCATAGTATCGGGGTTCGTGGACAGCCTCAGCTACTTAGTGAGGCCCTCCGCAACTTAGTGAGACCCTGTTTCAAAATAAAGAATAAAAAATAGGGCAGGGTGTGTAGCTCAGAGGTCAAATGCCCCTAGGTTCCATCCCCAGACCTGCAAAAAACAAAACAAAACAAAACAAAACACTGTCCTCATCTTTCATGTCTCTTGGAAGTCTGTATTAAATTAAATCAAGTCAAGTCGGGCATGGTGGTGCATACCTGTAATCCAGGTACTTGGAAGCCTGAGACAGGAATATTGAAGGTTCAAGAACCTCAGCAATTTAGTAAGACTCTCAGCAAACCTAACAAGATTCTATTTCAAAATAAAATAGGGCTGGGAGTATAGCTCAGAGGTAGAATACCCATATACCAATATTGGGGATAGGTATTTCTATTCCCAGTAAAACACACACACACACACACACACACACACACACACACACACACACACACACTGCTAAACTTACCATCCACCATATTTATTATAGTCTTTTTTTTTTGTGATACTGAGAATTGAACCCAGACCCATTCTACTACTTCTGAGCTATACCCCTAGACCTATTTTATTTGAAAACAGAATCTCACTAGGTTTCTGAGAGCCTGAATAAATTGTTGAGACTGTCTTCAAACCTGCAATCCTCCTATCAACTTCCCAAGTACTAAAATAAATTACAAGTGTGCACCAGAAAACCCAGTTCTTTTTTTTTTTTTTTTTTTTTGCACTACTGGAGATGGAACCCAGGGGCATTCTACTTCCGACCTACAACCCCAGCCCTATTCTATTTTTTATTGTTTATTTTGAAACAAGATGTCTCACTAAGTTTTGAAGGGCCTTACTAAGTAGCTGTCTGCGAACTGCAATCTTTCTGTTTCAGCCTCCCAAGTACTGGGATTATAAGTGTGCACCACCATGCCCGGATCTGCTGTACTTTTAAGACAGAAAATATTTGGAAATAAAAGTTTTCAAGTCATTTGCTGTACTTGTGAATAGCATTAGTAAATTTAAAGTCAAGTCTGTATGGAAGACATAAATATCAGTGGCTCTTAATCTTGGCTGCAATCACCTGGGAGTTTTTAAAAAACCCTCACTTCAGTAATTGAGACCTTGTTTCAAAATAAAGAAAAAAATAGGTCTGGGAATGTGGCTTTGAGGTAAAATTCTCCTGGGTTCCACCTCCAGTACTTAAAAAAAAATAAAGAAAGAAAAGAAAAGAAAGGAAGAAAAAAGAAAGAAAGATCCCTTCCATGTCAGGCATGGTGGCACAAGCTTGTAATCTCAGTACTTGGTAGGCTGAGACAAGAGGATCACAGGTTCAAGAACACCCTTACCAAGTAGTGAGATTCTCACCAACCTAGTGAGATCCTGTTTCAAAATAAAAATAATAGGGCTCAGGATGTAGTTCAGAGGTAGAATGCCCTTGGGTCCCATACTTGGCACTACAAAAAAATAAAAATCTACCAGGCATGATGGCACATGCTCGTAATCCCAGCATTTGGGAGGCTGAGATAGGGGGACCCTCGGTTCCATCCCCAGTACCACAAAAAAATAATAATAATTAAATAAAAAATAGAAAAATCCCTTCCAGGAGTTGGGTATAGTGTCTCAGTACTTACCAGGCTGAGACAGGAGGATCACAGGTTTGAGACAAGGTTTAGAAATTCTTAGCAACTTAGCAAGACCATGTTTCCAAACAAAACATAAAAAGGTCTAAGGGTGTAGCTTGAAAGTAAAAACTCTCTGGGTTCAATTCCCAATACCAAACACAAACAAACAAACAACAACAAATCCCTTCCACAACATATACCACCAACTAAATCAAAAGGCAGGGGAGGGTTAGTTAACTTCATTACTTAGTGCTATGCCTTAATAAGCCAAGATAATGAGTTTGATCATTATATTATCTAGGATAACCAGCTTTTTTATTTTTATTTTTGGTACTGGGGGTGGAACCCAGGGGCTTTCTACCTCCGGGCTATACTCCCAGACCCATTTTATATTTAATTGGAAACAGGGTCTCACTAAGTTGCTGAGAGCCTCACCAAGTAGCTGAGGCTGGCTTCGAACCTGCGTGATTCTCCTGTCTTAGCCTCCCAGGCACGGGGATTAACGAGCGTGCGCCACCACGCCCGGCGATAACCAGCTTTTTATACCAAGACTTTTTTTTTGGGGGGGGGGACTGGGGGTGGAACCCAGGGGCATTCTAGCTCTGAGCTACACCCTAGCCCTATTTTTAATTCTTTATTTTGAAACAGGGTCTCACTAAGTTGCAGAAGGCCTCACTAAGTAGCTGAGGCTGTCCTCGAACTGCGATCCTCCTGTCTCAGTCTCCCAAATGCTGGGATTACAAGCGTGCGCCACCACACCCGGTTTTAAGACTCGATTTTATAGGGATCCTCAGTGGCATTTGAAACATTACCACAAAGGGTAGGGCAATTTGTTCAGGTCTACACAAAGCTTAGGTACACTCAGCTTGATAATGAATCAGTAAATCCCCTCAAAATCTTCTAAAAAAAACTCACTAGTCTTTAATGATCATCTACTATGTTCTGGATTCTATTATAGGTGGCCAAAATATAGTAAAAAAAAAAAAACTAAAGTTCCTTTACAAAGTGTGGCATTATTGTCATCCAATAAATCTTTCTGTACAGCAACAAATCATTATTAAATTACACTGCAGAGCCAGGTGGAGATGAAAGCTTGCAATCCCAGTACTTAGGAGCCTGAGAAAGGAGAATCACAAGTTCCAAACCAGCTTTAGCAACTTAGCAAGACCCTGTTTCAAAATAAAAAATAAAATTGGGGTGGGGGTGTAGCTTAGAAAGCCCCTAAGTTCACTCCCCAGTTCCACATAAATAAATAAGTCTGCAAAAATCTATTATTGTCTTTATGGTATTACTAATACTTAAAAATATATATATATCATTTATTCATTTATGTATTTATGCATTTTGGGGGGTGGTACGAGGGGGGTGGAAACCAGAGGCTTTCTACTTCCGGGCTATACTCCCAGACCCATTTTATGTTTTATTTGGAGACAGGGTCTCACTAAGTTGCTGAGAGCCTCACTAAGTAGCTGAGGCTGGCTTTGAACCTGCGCAATCCTTCTGTCTCAGCCTCCCAAGCACGGGGATTACAAGGGTGCTCCACCACGCCCGGCTTATGTATTTATTTGAACTGGGGGTTGAATCCAGAGGCATTCTACCTCCGAGCTACACATCAAGCCTTATTTTTTATTCTTTATCTTGTTTTTGGTGGTACTGGGAGTGGAAACCAGGGGCTTTCTACCTCCGGGCTATCCTCCCAGACCTATTTTATATTTTATTTGGAAACAGGGTCTCACTAAGTTGCTGAGAGCCTCACTAAGTAGCTGAGGCTGGCTTTGAACCTGTGTGATCCTCCGTCTCAGCCTCCCAAGCGCGGGGATTACAAGCGTGCGCCACCACACCTGGCTTTTTTATTCTTTATTTTGAAACAGGGTCTCATTAAGTTGTAGAGGGTCTCACTATGTAGCTGAAGCTGGCTGTGAACCTGTAATCCTCTTGCCTAAGCCTCTCGAGTACTGAGATTAGAAATGTTTGCCACCACACCCAAGTATATATTTAAAAATATATATTAGATGGAGGCTAAGACCAGAGGATTACGGTTCGCGGACGGCCTCAGTTACTTAGTGAGGCCCTTTGCAACTCAGTGAGACCCTGTTTCAAAATAAAAAAATAAAAAAATAGTCGGGCGTGGTGGCGCACGCTTGTAATCCCCGCGCTTGGGAGGCTGAGACAGGAGAATCGCACAGGTTCGAAGCCAGCCTCAGCTACTTAGTGAGGCTCTCAGCAACTTAGCAAGACCCTGTTTTCAAATAAAATATAAAATAGGCCTGGGAGTATACCCCGGAGGTAGAAAAGTCCCATAGGTTCCACCCCAAGTACCACAAATAAATAAATAAATAAAAATTTAAAAGGCCGGGCGTGGTTGCGAACGCTTGTAATCCCAGCGCTTGGGAGGCTAAGACAGGAGGATTGCACTGGTTCAAAGCCAGCCTCAGCTACTTAGTAAGGCTCTCAGCAACTTAGTGAGACCCTGTTTCCAAACAAAATATAAAATAGGTCTGGAAGTGTAACCCAGAGGTAGAAAGCCTCTGGGTTAGACCTTCAGTACTACAAATAAATATAAAAATGAATAAAAAAAATAGGGCTGGGGGTGTAGCTTGGAGGTAGAATGCTCCTAGGTTCGATCCCTAGTACCGCAAAAAAAAAAAAAGAAAAGAAAAAGAAATGTATGTATATATGAACGAGATTAGGTGCCTCTCTCACTTTCTGTGGCCTGTATTCTCCCTTGAAGGTGTATATTTTACTTTCCTAAATAAATTTGTCTCTGGAAAAAAAAATCAACTTCCTCATACTGAGAATTAAATCTCCAAATTCCTTTTAACTTCTGGACTTTTTCTACATTTCCACATGCAGAAAGGCTGGCTCATGAAGACTGAAGGGCTGGCTCCCCCATCCGCTGATAGATGCCAAGAAAGAGGGGACTGACAGGCTCTCTGGCTATCTAAACCTGCATATGTGTATTTTCTGACTTTTGTCCACTTTGCCACCTCTTCTCTCCCCCCCCACAACTCTGTGTGTGTGTGTGTGCGCGCGCACGCGCGCGCGTGTGTGTGTGTGTGTGTGTGTGTGTGTGTGTTTACTGGGGATTGAAGCCAGGGTTGTTTTATCTCTGAGCTACACCTCTAGTCCTTTTTACTTTTTGTTTGGAAACAGGGTCTTGCTAGGTTGCTGAATCTCCTTAAGTTGCTGAGGCTAGCCTGCAATCCCTGTCTCAGCCTCCCAAGTACTAGGATTACAGGCGTGTGTCACCATGCCCAGCTTTACCATCTCTAATAAAAGCTATCCTGCGTCCCTAACTTTCCAAAGAGACTTGAAATAGGAAAGTTCCTCTGTCTTCCTTCTAAGCTGGCTCAGAATAAAACTTATTTTCCTGCCAATGTGACTCCAAATATTTGTGCAGCATGAGTAGCAGTATGAGCAGTATAGCGTGGCCCCTTAACACCCACGCAGTAAGAGTTCCACCTGGGAGAAAGACCATGTCTCAAAATAAAAAGGAATCTGGATGTGGTGGTACATGCCTGTAATCCCAGTGCTTGGGACCCTGAGACAGGAGGATCAGAGGTTTGAGGACAATCTCAGCAATGTAGCAGCAAGAACTTGTTTCAAAACAAAAAACATAAAGGGCTGAAAGTTAGCTGGGCATGGTGGTGCACAGTTGAAACCCCAGTACTTGGGAGGCTAAGACAGGAGGATAGCAGGTTTGCAGCCAGCCTCAGTTACTTAGTGAGGCCCTCTGGAACTAAGTGAGATCCTGTTTCAAAATAATGAATAAAATAGGGCTGGGATGGATCTTGGAGGTAGAATACCCCTGGGTTCAATCCCCCGTACCACACACACACACACACACACACACACACACACACACACACACACACACAGCCGGGCTGGAAGTGTAGCTTGGAGATAGAATACTAGAATATCCGAGTTCAGTCCCCAGTACCACAAAATTAATAAAAATCAAAAATTAAAAGGGCTGGGGATGTAGCTCTGTGAACTCCTGGGTTAATCTCCAATTAAAAGATGTAGCTCAAAGAGCCAGATGTGGTGGCACATGCTTGTAATTCCAATACTTGGGAGGCTGAGACAGGAGGATTGAAAGTTCATGGCCAGCCTCAGCTACTTAGTGAGGCCCTCCACCACTTAGTGAAAACCTGTTTCAAAATAAAAGATTAGAGCTGAACATAATGGAACACACTTGTAATCCCAGCATTTGGGAGGCTGAGACAGGAAGATCATGGTTCGTGGACAGCCTCAGCTACTACTTAGTGAGGCCCTTTGCAACTTAGTGAGATCTTGTTTCAAAATAAAAAATAAAAAATAGGACTAGGGGTGTAGCTCAGAGGTAGAATGTCCCTGGGTTCCATCCCCAGTACTTCAAAAAATAAAAAACAAAAGAATAAAATAGGGCTGGGGGTGTAGCTTGGAGGTAGAATGCTCCTGGGTGTTCAATTCCCCAGTACAGAGAAAAAAGAAAGAAAGAAAAAAAAAAAGGAAAAAAAAGAGATGTAGCACAAAGTATTCCTGGGTTAATCCCCAGTTTAAAAAAAAAAAAAGTAAAAATGATATAACTCCAAAGGGCCTAAGGTGTTTTATACAATGTGTCCTGCATCGTTTAACTTACTGCCTCCAACTTGGAAGGAGTCTGTTGAGTGTGATGCTAAAACACAAGTGAGAAGTACAAAAAATGACACCATAACTACATTTTATCCTGCCCCCAATACATACTGGTCATCTGTCAGTCTTTGGGAATAGTTTCTGGGACTTTTTTCCAGAGTTCAAAAACAACTTAATATTTTTTAAGCTCTTTAAGAGGGCTTGGAGAGTATAAATTATTCTATTTCCTCAGTAGAGTTATATGATCAGTTCCAGATGTGCATTCATTATGTACATCCCAAAGCTTACTAAAAATAAAGCTGATTTCTCTTTTTATCTTCCCATGCCTTTGAGTCTTCCATATTTCTACTCTGTTGAATTATGTGCCAATTAGCATTTTTTGCTTCTATAAGCAATGTTTTTATTTTCCTTTAGATTAGCAAGCCACTAAAAACTTCGAATTTCAAATCTATCTGCTAGCTTTACTTATTTTGGAAGCTGAAAAGTATCACATTTACTTCTAGAGAGTTTATAAAATATTAAAAGTTTAATCAAGGAAATCTGCATCAGCAAAGCCCTACCTCAGGAAATGTGTCAGATAATAGGCCTTGTTTTCTCAGTGTTTTTCCACATATTACAGGATTAGTTCTCAGCAGCCTACCAATCTCATTAAATCACTGCTAATTAAAAACATCACCTGTGGCATCATTAGTATTAGGTTCTTTTATTAAGTTTCTAAAACCACTCACTTCCCGGTTAGGTAAGAAATGGCAACCTGTACCAATATTCATGGCTTATATATTCCAAGGGATCTGCCAATTTTGACAAAGTACAACTCTCATTTCAGTATTCAAATATATGGTATCTACCATCATAGTGCAATATCGTTGGGAAAACACCAGAGTTTTGTTTATTTCACTGTGACAAAGGGAAACCACACTTGGCTCTTTATAGTGCTGAGCCTCAACACTTGTTTTTAGGTCTAACATGACTCCCAGCTCACAGTTGTTTTTCTTTTCCTTGACGTTAAGCTGCCCTCTTAACTGGCAAATATCACTCATCACCGTCTGTCTTCGGGTTCTTCTGTTTTGCTCATCTCGTATGCCTTCATCCCAAGCCTGGCTTTAAAGCTGGACAAACTCTCTAGAGAGTTTTTATTTATGTATTTATTTTATTTTATTTTATTTTGCGGGTCTGGGGATGAAACCCAGAGGCATTTGACCTCCGAGCTACATCCCCTGCCCAATTTTTTATTCTTTATTTTGAAACCGGGTCTCACTGAGTTGCAAAGGGCCTCACTAAGTATCTGAGACTGTCCACGAACTGTGATCCTCTGTCTCACCCTCCCAAGTGCTGGGAATACAAGTGTGCGATACCATGCCCGGCTCCTATTTTATTCTTTATTTTGAAGCAGGGTATCGCTAAGTTGTATAGGGCCTCACTAAGTAGCTGGGGCTTGCCATGAGCCTGTGACCCATCTGCGATCCTTCTGTCTCAGCCTCCCAGGTACTGCGATTACAAATATGCACCATCATGCTCGGCCTATGAGGAATTTTAACTGTAAATTTAATCAAAAAGTTAAAACAAACAGAAACCCAATAAATATAAGGAGATATTTATTGGTATAAAGAGGTATTTTAATTTAAAAATAAATAAAGAAGTAATAGAAAAATGCTTATAGGTGAGAAAAGATTTTGTATGGCAGTATTTTTGTTCTGAATGACTAAATTATCCCATAAGGGAAAAGAAACACAGAAAAATCAGAGAGTTAAGCAAGTTGCAGAAGGTTTAAGGAAGCTGAAAAAAAAAAAAAAAAAGACAGAACACTTTTCCCCTTTCTTTTCCTTCCCATCTCTTTCTTTTGCTGGGGATTGAACCCGGGACTTCACACACAGTTAACAATATTTAACATTCACTCTAACACTGGACTACTTCCCTTTCTCCCTCTCTCTTTTTTTGGGGTGGGGGGTGTTACTGGGGATTTAACCCAAGGGCATACTACCTTCAAGCTACATCCCTAACCCTATTTTATTTTTATTTTGAAACAGAGTCTCACTAGGTTGATGAGAGTCTCACTACTTGCTGAGGCTGTCTTCAAACCTATGATCCTCCTGTTTCAGTCTCCCAAGTACTGAGATTACAGGCATGTGCCACCACACCCAGCTTATTTATTTATTTATTTATTTATTTATTTATTTATTTATCTCAGTACTGGAGATGAAACCCAGAGGTATTCTACCTCTGAGCTATACCTCCAGCCCTATTTTTTATTCTTTATTTTGGACATGGTCTCACTGAGTTGCAGAGGGCCTCACTAAGTAGTAGCTATGCCTGTGAACGGTGATCCTCCTGTCTCAGCCTCCCAAATGCTGGAATTACAAGTGTGTGCCACCTTGCCCAGCTTTCCTTTTCTTCTCTTATTTGATCCAAGTTTTAAAGAAATCTGTGAAGTTATTGACTGACAACCAGGAATATGATCTTTGCAAAAACAATTTGAAAGCCAGGCGTGGTGGCACATGCTTGTAATCCCCCTGCTTGGGAGACTGAGACAGGAGGATCGTGCAGGTTTGAAGCCATCCTCAGCTACTTAGTGAGACCCTGTTTCCAAATAAAATATAAAAATAGGTCTGGGAGTATAGCCCAGAGGTAGAAAGCCTCTGGGTTCCACCCCCAGTACCACACACACACACACACACACACACACACACAAAATTGGAAAAGTCACTAAACAAGTGAAAGACAGCAGTTTTCACCCAGTAACAACAGTAATCCCAGAGGAAAAAAGAGAATCTGATTTACAGAGCTAACAAAAATGAAGCTTTTTTTTTTTTTTTTTTTTGGTATGGTACTGGAGATGGAACCTAGGGGCATCTACTTCCAAGCTATACCACCAGCCCTATTTTTTATTCTTTATTTTTTTGAAACAGGGTCTCATTGAGTTGCAAAGGACCTCACTAAGTATCTGAGGCTGTCCACAAAGTGCGATCCTCCTGTCTCAGCTTCCCGGAGGCCTGAATTACAAGCGTGCACCACCATGCCCAGCTAGCCCATTTCTTAACAAAATGTACAAAGTATACAAAACAGTTAAGTACAACACATTCACAGCAGCAAAATAGAAGAAAAGAAAAATAAATTGAAGAAATCATCCCAAGCAAGCCCAGACAATGGACTTCCTAGACAAAGACTAATTTACTGTCTTAAACATGCTTAAAGAGCTGAAGAAATCAGAGAGAAAAACTAAAGGAAAACAGGAGAACAGTGTATGAACAAGTAAAAAAATCCAATAAACAGATTTAAAAATATAAAAAGATGCCAGGTATGGTGGCATACACCTGTGATCCCAGCACTTGGAAGACTGAGACAGGAGGATCACAGGTTCCTGGCTAGCTTCATCAACTTAGTGAGACCCTGTTACACACACACACACACACACACACACACACACACACACACACACACTATCTATAAAAGGAACAAACAGAAATTTGGGCAAAAAGGTACAATAGCTGAAATTTAAATCTTCACTACAGGGGTTCAATAGTATATTTGAGTAAGCAGAAGAATCAGCAAACAGCTGAGGAACAGAAAGAAAATAAACAGACCCAAAGACCTACTAGACATCACCAAGTTTACCAAAGGATGAACTGAATTAATATATGCATTACCTAATATACTTATCATTTTTATAGGAAGAACACTAAAAATCTACTATCTTAGCCATTTCCAAGTATGGGCTGATGACAGGAGCATTAAATAACACTCTTAAATACCCAATGGGTGAAAAGAGGAAATCAACTGAGATTAGAAAACACTCTGAATGCCAGGTGTGGTGGCACACACTTTAATCCCAGTGCTTGGGAGGCTGAGACAGGAGGATTTCAGGTTCAAAGCCAGCCTTAGCAGTTTAGTGAGGTTCTCAGCAAATTGGGCTGGAGGCTTAGCCTGGAGGTAGAATGCCCCTGGGTTCCATTCCCAGTATTGGGGGGGAAAAAATTATGGGATGCACTAAAAGTAGTACTCAGAAAGATTTCAGGCTGCAAATGCCTACATAAAAAAATAAGAATGGAGCTGGTGCAGTGGTGCATGCCTGTAGTCCCAGATATTCTGGAGGGTAAGGCAGGAGGATCACTTGAGTCCAGGTGTTCAACTAGCCTGTATAACATATTGAGACTGTCTCTTACAAAATGGGTGGGAGGAACCGGGTATGATGGCGCACGCTTGTAATCCCAGCATTTAGAAGGCGGAGACAGGAGGATCACGGTTAGCAGACAGCCTCAGCTACTTAGTGAGGCCCTTTGCAACTCAGTGACACCTTGTTTCAAAATAAAGAATAAAAAATAGGCCTGGGAGTATATCTTGGATTTAGAATGCCCCTGGGTTCCACCCCAGTACCGCAAAACAAACAAACAAACAAACAAACAAACAAACAAACAAACAAATAAATAAATAAAATAAGAAATGAAACTGAGAATGCTACTACTCATCTTAGAGAAATAAAAATATTCTAAAAGCCAGATGGGATTACATGCCTGTAATCCCAGTTCATGAGAGGCTGAGACAGGAGGATTGCAGGTTTGAGGCCAGTCTCACAAACTTAGCAAGACCTTGTTTCAAAATTAAAAATATAAAGGGTTGGGGATATAGATTGGACATAAAAATGCCCCTGGGGTTCAATTCTCAATACCAAAAGAGAAAAAAAAAAAGGATTATAAGAGAATACTGGCCAGATATGGTTGCACACGTCTGTAATTCCAGGACTTGAGAGGCTGGGGCAGGAGGATGTTCAAGACCAGTCTCAGCAATTTAGCAAGAACCTGTTTCCAAACAAAAAATAGAAAAAGGCCTGGGGGTATAACTCAGAGAGAGAGAAAATACTATGGATCTAGGTGTGTCCTCAGTGGTAGAATGCTTGCCTAGTTTGAGCAAGGCTCTGATTCAAACTTAGCAACACCAAAAAAAAAAAAAAAAAAAAAAAAAAAGCCTGATGTAGCGGTGCACATCTGTAATTCCAGCCAAGCAGAATGATGAGGCAGGAGGATAACAAGTTCAGCCCGAGCAACCCAGTCTCAAAATAAAAACTAAAGAGGGCTAGGGATATAGTTCAGTGGTAAAGTACCCCTGGGTCCAGCCCCCAATACCTCCCTTGACACACACATGAGAAGAGGGGGAGGGAGGGGCAGAGGGGGAGAGGGAAGGGAGGGCGGGGAGGGATACTGTTAACAACTCAAAGCCAACATATTAGACAATTTAGATGAAACAAATTTCTAGAAAAGCAACATATCAAAATTGACGAGATGAAATAAGGTCCCAATAAAACTATAACAAATGAAGAGATTGAATCATCAGCCAAAAAAAAGTCCAGGACCAAAGGCTTCGTTGCTGGATTCCACCAAGCATTTGTGGATTAACACCAATTCTATTTACTCTCTCAAAAAACAGAAGAGAAAATACTTCCCCATATTCTAAGGCTAGCATTACCCTCCTATACCAAAAGCATGAGAAACAAGAGAGACAAAACAGGCTTCATGAAAACTACACGCATTTAGATGGGCGTGGGGACGCTCGTAATAGGGAAGTGGATCACAAGTCGGAGGCCAACCTTACACTGTGGGTTCCATTCCCAGTACCACAACCTGAAAAAAGGGGGAGATAATTGCAAGCCATGTATCTGGTAAGGGTCTGATATCTGTAACATATAAGAACTCTACAACTCAACAGCAAAAAGACAATAAATAACCCAGGATAAAGTGGAATCCAGTGGTAGAGTGCCAGGCCCTGGATTTGATCTCTAACCCTGGGGGGGGGGGGAGCAAAACCACAGCCCAATTAAAGTGTAGGCAAAGGACCTGAACAGGCACTTCTTCTCCAAATGATGTACACAGATACTAACAGCCACATAAAAAGATATTCAACATCACTAGTCATTAAGAAAATGCAAAGTTGGGCATGGTGACGCATGATTGTAATTCTAATACTTGAGAGACCAAGACAAGAGGATCACAAGTTCCCAGCCAACTTCAGCAACTTACTAAGACCTTGTTTCAAAATAAAAAATAAAACAGAGCTAGAGGTGTAACTCAGAGGTAGAATGCCCCTGGGTTCATTCCCCAGTACCATGAAGGAAGGAAGGAAAAAAGGGAGGGAAAGAAAGAAGAAAGACAAGGAAAAAGTAAAAGCGAATGTAGATCAAAGCCTGTGAGGTGGGCCCCACTTGTAATCTCAGCTCCTCAGGAGGACCACAGTCCCAAGGCCAGCTGGGCAACATAGTGAGATCCTGTCTCAAAAAAAGGTCTGGAAGCAGCCAGACGTGGTGGTACACACTTGAAATCCCAGCATTCAGGAGGCTGAGACTGGAGGATCGCGATTCAAGGACAGCCACAGCTACTTAGTGAGGCCCTTTGCAAAGGGGATGTAGCTCGGAGGTCAAATGCCCCTGGGTTCCATCTCCAGACCGGCCAAAAAAAAAAAAAAAAGTCTGGAAGCCAGGCATAGTGGTACACACCCAGTACTCAGGAAGCTGTGACAGGAAGATCTCAGGTTCAAAGTGAAGCCAGCCTTGGCAACTTAGCTAGGCTCTCAACAACTAAGACCCTGCTTCCAAAAAATAAAAAATAAAAATAAAATAGGGGTGGTGATGTGGTTCGGAGGTAGAATGCCCCTGGAATCAGTCCTAAGCAACACACACACACACACACACACACACACACACACACACACACAGAAAAAGAAAGAAAGAAAAAGAAAAAACCTGGGGATGTAGCTCAGTGCTTGCCTACCATGTATGAACCCCTGGGTTGAATCCCGATACTGCAAAAAGAAAACACAAATCAGAACCACAATATGATACTACTTCATATCTACTTTGGATGGCTTTTTTTTTTTTTTTTTTGGTAGGTCTGGGGATGGAACCCAGAGACATTTGACCTCCAAGCTATACCCCCTGCTCTATTTTTTATTCTTTATTTATTTATTTTGGAGGTACCTGAGCTATACTCCCAGACCTATTTTATATTTTATTTGGAAACAGGGTCTCACTAAGTTGCTGAGAGCCTCACTAAGTAGCTGAGGCTGGCTTCGAACCTGTGAGATCCTCCCTTCTCAGACTCCCAAGCACAGGAATTATAAGTGTGTGCCACCACCCCCAGCCTTTATTCCTTATTTTGAAATAGGGTCTCACTAAGTTTTGGAGGGCCTCACTAAGTAGCTGAGACTGTCCGTGAACCACGATCCTCCAGTTTTAGCTTCCCAAATGCTGGGATCACAAGTGTGCGCCACCACGCCTGGCTTTGGATGGCTTTAATAAGAAATTTTAATGGAGCTGGCCTCACTTAATGAGGCCCTCCACAACTTAGTGAGCTCCTTTCTCAAAATAAAGAATAAAAGAAAAGAAAATAGGACTGGGGATGTAGCTCAGATGTAGAATGCACCTGGGTTCAATCCCTGATAACGCAAAAAAATTTTTTTAATGTATAATAACAAGTGCTGGTAAGGATGGTACGAACCCTAAATCATTTTGTACTTAAGGTAAAATGGTTTTGTTCCTGTGCTAAACCATTGGGTGGGTCCTCAAAGAGTTAAACACAGAATTGTCATATGACCCGGCACTTCCAATCCTACTATACCATCCTAGAAATATGAAAACATATGTCTACACAGAAACTTCTACACAAATATTCGCAAATATTTTACAGTCAATTCTGTTATAAACATGCTACAGTTTGGATCTAAAATGTCTCTAAAGGCCCATGTGTTAAAGACTTATTTCCCAGCATGGGCCTACTGGAAGGTGGTGAAAACTTTAAAAGATGGGGCCTGGTAGGAGGTCTTATGGTCACTACAGAGGGGCATGCCCTTAGAGGGGAGAGTGAGCTCCCAGTCCTTTTCCTCTCCTGGCTATGACGCGAACCTGGTCCTGAAGAGCTGCTTCACCACAGGCCCAAAAGCAATGAGCCCAACTGAGCATGGACTGAACTCCAAAACTGTGAGCCAAAAGAACACACACACACACACACACACACACACACACACACACACTCTCTCTCTCTCTCTCTGCTGTCTGTCTCTCTGTATTAGGAATTGATCCCAGGAGCATTCTACCACTGAGCTACAGTCCTGCCTCTCTTTTTCTTGAAAAAAGGTTTTCTAAGTTGCTGAGGCTGGCCTTGAACTTGTGATCCTTCTATCTCAGCCTCCCCATACTGGGATAACAGATGGGCACAACCTATAATCAACCTGAGTTGATAATCTAAGATCTTTGTTAAATTACAGTGATTGCCATAAAACATAAAACCGAATCAGCATTATACATAATAGCCAAAACATGAAAACAATCCCAGTGTCTTTCAATGGATGAAGAGATAAGCAAATTGTAGTATATGCACATAATCCTGTCTTATTCAGCCAGGAAAAGGAATGAAATCCTGAAGTAGTGATGCATACTACAACATGGATGAACCCAAAACACATTATACTAAGTGAGAGACACCAGGACAAGAGATAACATACTGCATGACTCCATTTACAGGAAATATCCAGAACAGGTAAATGCACAGGCTGAGACACAGACGCTGGGCACTCGGGGAAATGTGGAGCAACTGCTTAAGGGGCACAGAATTTTCTTCTACAGGATGAAAATGTTTTAGAACTTGATCAAGGTGGTGGTTGTACAACACTATACTCATACTAAATCCCACTGGGTGTTCACTTTAAATTAGTTAGTTTTCTGTTATTTTAGTTTCACCTCAACATTTATTTATTTTGCAGAACTGAGGATTGAACCCAGGGGCGTTCTACCTCCAAGCTACAACCCCAACCCTATTTTTTATTGTTTATTTTGAAACATAGTCTCACTAAATTGTGGAGGGCCTCTCTAAGAAGCTGAGGCTGGCTGAGGACCTGCAATCCTCCCGTCTCAGCCTCCCAAGTACTGGGATTACAGGTATGCACTATGACACCCAGCTTTACTTCAACTTTAATTTCTCCCAAATAAAAGAGAAAATTTTTAAACACAATATTTAATCTTAGTGAGACCTTGTTTCAAAATAAAGAATAAATATGGCTGGGGTGTACCTCGGAGGTAGAATGCCCCTGGATTCCATTCCCAGTACCATAATAATAATAATAATAATAATAATAATAATAATAATAATAATAATAAATAAATCTCTTAAACTCTTACAATAGCTTTACTGAGATAAAATTCACATACCACACAACTCACTCATTTAAAATATACAATTTAGATGGTTGTGGTTGTGCACACTTGTAATCCCAGTACTTGGAGGCTAAAACAGGAGGATCACAGGTTTGAGACCAGCATCAGTAAATAGTGAGATTCTCATCACCTAGTAATACCCTGTTTCAAAATAAAAATAAAATATAGCTGGGGGTATAGTTTGGAGATAAAATGCCCTGGGCTGAATCCCAGTACCACTAAATAAATAAATAGTACAATTCAGCTAGGTGTGGTGGCACACACTTGTAATCTCAGTATTTGGGAGGCTCAGACAGGAAGACAGGAAGATCACAGATTCCTAGCCAGACTCCCCAATTTAGTGAGACTCCCCAATTTAGTGGGGTTATAGCTCAGAGAAAGAATACTCCTGGGTTCCATTCCCAGCACAACAAAAAATAAAATTAAATTAAAATAGAAATAAATTAAGTGTACAAATGAAGTCTACCAACTGTCTTTGGTTACAGAGTTGTACAAGCGTCACCACTAACAATTTTAGAACATTTTTATTACCCCAACAAAGGAAATCCATGTCCATTAGCAGCCACTCCCCATTCCCTCCTCCCCCGCAGCTGTAGTCAACTACTAATCTACCTTCTTTCTCAGTAGATTTGCCTCTTCTAGACATTTCATAGAAATAGAACATGTTTTATATTTTTTCCTAAGTAGCTTCTTTTACTCAGCATGTTCTCAAGGAATCTCCTTTACTTTTACTTTAAAACTTATCCCATGTATAAAAACGTAAGAAAAAGTTGGCCCATGCCTAAAATCACAGAACTTGAGAGGCTGACAGGAGAATCTTGGGTTTAAGACCAGCCTCAATAACTTAGCTGAGGCCTACTAAGTACAACAGCAGATCAAGAATCCAACACAGAAATCCAATGAAAACGAACCTTGATAAGATATAAAGCAATGGCTGTAAAGAACCATTTTAAGATACAGCAGCGGGTGTGGTGGCACACACTTGTAATCCCAGTACTTGGTAGGCTGAAAGAGGAGGAGTGCGGATTTGAAGCCAGCCTCAGCAACTCAATGAGGCTCTCAGTAATTTAGCTAGACCCTGTTTCCAAACAAAAATAAATAAAATAGTTCTGGGAGTGTAGCCCAGAAGTAGAAAGCCCCTGAGTTGTATTTCATAACACACACACACACACACACACACACACACACACACAGTAAATAAGTGAACTTGGGTAAAACAATTATTCAGTAAATAAGTGAATTAGGGTAAAATAAATACATTAAGAAAAATGTTTTATAAGATAGGCGTGGTGGTGCATGCTTGTAATCCCAGCATTCGGGAGGGTTAATGGCCAGCCTCAGCTACTTAGTGAAGTCCTTTGCAACTAACTCAGTGAGACCCTGTTTCAAAATAAATAAGAGCCAGGCGTGGTGGCACAGGCTTGTAATCCCAGTACTGGGGAGGCTGAGACAGGAAGATTGCACAGGTTCGAAGCCAACCTCAGCTATTGAGTGAGGCTCCCAGCAACTTAGTGAGACCCTGTTTCCAAATAAAGTATAAAATAGGCCTGGGAGTATAGCCAGAGGTAGAAAGTCCCTGGGTTCCACCCCCAGTACCAAAAAAACAAAAAAAAATTAAGAATAGAGCTGAGGGCTGGGTGTGGTGGCACACGTTTGTAATCCCTGCAGGGGATTACAAACGTGTGCCACCACGCCTGGCAGGAAGATTATTTTTAATAAAAGGTATAGATGCTCTTCTGATTACTTAAGTTTGAGAATCAGTAACAAATTAATGCAAAAGACCAAACATATGTTAAGAGTCAATAGAATAGTGACAAGTGTATATTATATGAAAAAGGTGAAGGGCATGGAGGTGCATGCTTGTAATCCCAGCATTCAAGAGGCTGAGTCCGGAGGATCGCGGTTCGCAGAAAGCTTCAGCTACTTAGTGAGGCCCTCTGCAACTCAGTGAGACCCTGTTTCAAAATAAAGATTAAAAAATAAGGCAGGGGGTGTAGCTCGGAGGTTGAATGCCCCTGGGTTCCATCCCCAGACCTGCAAAAAAAAAAAAAAAAAAAAAGAAAAAAGGAAAAAAGAAAAAAGCAAAGGATAAAGTACTGAACACTTTGGCATGCTGAGCTCTCAAGAAAACCATGATTTTGGAAAAAAGTTGATGGAAAAAAATCTAAATGTGTAAATACGTAAGCCATTCTGGCATCCTGAAGAGCATCTGAGGTATGATTTGGAGCGCACCCTTGGTAGTATGCACAGTAAACGTGCTTTCTTTATCCCTGCTAACTCAAAGTGTAATTCCCTTACTGAAGTAAAATGATGAGTTAGAACTTAATCCTTCAGCATCTTCAGGAATCTTCGCTTACAGTTAGAATAATAAAGTTTATTTTTTAATAAAACTGTAAAAGTTTCAGGGAAATTTAAGTTGTTACACAACGCTGTTAGTCTTGAGAAAGTTATCTTTCATTTTAACTTTAGCCTGTCCTTGTTAAGGTGGGTTTGACCATAAGAATAGAGATTAACTTGTTTTGAAAGCAAGGGCTATGACTCTGAGCTTGCACATCAGTCTCAGAATAATATTTGACAATGTATGCTATTGTTCATGTAAGGATTACCACAGCAAAAGTTTAATTGCATTTAGGTTACAAATGTTTAGTATGGAAATAATTAAATATAACTGTACTTGCTATAAAGCTAGTTAACCTAAACATCTTTTTCTACAGTGAGGCATGGTGGCGTATCCCTGTAATTCCAGTAAAGGGGAGGCTAAGACAGGAGGATGGCAGGTTTGAGGCCAGCTTCAGCAATTTAGCAAGACCCTCAACAACTTTATGAGGTCCTACTTCAAAATAGAAAGAGGGCTTGTTTGCGTAGAGGTAGGATGCCCAGGGGATTCAATCCCTACTAACCCCCCCCCCAAAAAAAAACAAAAGAAACTTTATATTACTTACATAATGAGAGTCTCATTTCTAGAATGTAAAATTTGTCCACTTTCTCCATAAAAAGCAACCTTCCCTTATAAACTCAGTAAGTGCTCAGAGGAAGAATGACCCTGGGTTCCATACCCAGTACTGCAAAAATAAAATAAAATAAAAATAAAAACAAAACAAAAAAATAGGGATGAGGAGTGTAGCTTGGAGGTAAAATTTCCCTGGGTTCCAACACCACTACCGCAAAAAAAAGAAAAAAAAAAAAGAAAAATGTTTTATAAAACAAAACACTCAATAAGTGCTCAGTTCTAAAGTCTCTTGACTCACTTATTTATACCTATTTTTATTTTTTATTATTTATTTATTTATTTATTTATTTATTGCGGTACTGGGGGTGGAACCCAGGGGGATTCTACCTCCAAGCTACATCCCCAGCCATATTTTTTTATTCTTTATTTTGAAACAGGGTGTCACTAACTTGCGGAGGACCTAAGTAGCTGAGGCTGGCCTCAAGCCTGTGATCCTCCCGTCTCAGCCTCCCAAGTTCTGGTATTATAAATGTATGACACCACAACAAGCTTCCCCTATTTATTTATATTAACAAGGGCTAACTGAGCACAGCAGCACATGCCTGTAACCCTAGTACTTAGGAGGATGGGGTAGGAGAATCACAGGTTTGAGACCAGTACCTTAGTGAGACCCTGTTGCAAAAAAAAAAAATTTTTTTTTTTTTTGTGGGTCTGGGGATGGAAGACAGGGGCATTCAACCTCCGAGCTAACCCCGCCCCGTCCTATTTTTAATTCTTTAATTTAAAACAGGGTCTAAGTTGCAAAAAAAAAAAGGCTAATTCTCATTTTAGTCCATGACTATCCCGTTGCTATTATTATTACCATTATCATCATCATTATCATCATCATCATCATCGTCGTCGTCGTCGCAGTACTAGGGATGAAACTGAGGGGCATTCTATCTCTGGGCTACATCCTCCACCCTATTTTTTACTTTTATTTTGAAACAGGATCTTTGCCCAGCGTGGTGGCAAATGCTTGCAATCCCAGCATTTGGGAGGCTGAGATAGGAGGATAGCGGTTTGAAGACAGCCTCAACTACTGCTTAGTGAGGCCCTCTGCAACTTAGTGGGACCCTGTTTCAAAATAAAGAATAATAAAAAAAAAAAAATAGGGCTGGAGGTGTAGCTCAGAGGTAGAATGCCAAAAAAAAAAAAAAAACAAAAAAAACAAACAGGGTTTCACTGAGTTGTAAAAGGCCTCACACTAAGTAGCTGAAGGTGTAAGCAAACGCGATCCTCCTGTCTCAGCCTCCCAAATGCTGGGATTAAAAGTGTGCACTACCACGCCCCGGCTTGACTCACTTATTTAGAAGCCTTTTAATGCATTAAAAAATAATTACAGTCCATCTAACCCTAAGATACAGATATTTCAACATTCCCACACACAATTCCTTTACATGTGTAAATTAAACAATATTGGTGGAATTAAGTAGCCAATATATGCAAATGCGTTATAAAGGGAGTAAGGCTGCTTTCAAAGGAGATTTAAAATCTGTCAACGATTATCTTGATAGATGAAGTTCTAGAAGCATCTAAAAGTTCTCTTTGCCACTTTTTCACTTCACAGTTTTTGTTTTGAAAGAAACCCTCAAAGTAAGAGAAGCTTGAAAGCAGGTTAATGATAAGATGGAATTTTGCGAACTTCTTCAAGGTGCTCCATTTCTTTCCAACAAGCAGTCAAAGATCATCGTTAAGTCCCAGCTCCCAACTCCCCAATCCCTCGCCATCCTCACTTCTCAACTTAACCCTTCTTCTCATAAATCCAGATATATCCACGCGTACTTATATGCCATCCGTCCCCAAGTTTACCACACTGGCGCAACAGTCTCTCAACGATCTGGTTGGATCAAAGAGCCATTCTTCTTCCCATTGGACACAGACGGACTTCACACTCCCTACAACTGCTTTTTTCTCCTCTGGCACACCACGCACTTCTCAAACCAACAAAAAAGTCCTTTATCCCCCAACCACAGACAGCTTAATAAACTAGTTTACACACACACACACACACACACACACACACACACACACACACACCCCTCTCTTATTCTCTATCCTGTTATTCAGAAGGTAAGGTCTAGGAAAATCTCACTCACCTCATGCTATAGGCACCGGCACCCAGTTCCTGACCGATCCCGGACAGGCTAGCATCAAAGTCCTGCACCAGCCCGGATTCGATGACTTCATCGGCCAGAGGCAGCTTCAGAGCCCAGGCCATCCTGGCTCCTCACTTGCCCCAGGTGACAGTTTCTCTTAATAAGGAGCGGGACGTAATTCTACCCCACCGGGGCAAGACAGACAACTCCAAACCCAGATCGCAGGCGCGGTGCCCGCCAGCCCGATTCGCTCTGCACGGGCCGCACAACTAATCTCCAGTACTCGTGGCTGCCCGGGCTTCCAAAAGCCCTTTCTGCCCAGTTCCCAGGCGCGTAAGGCCCCTGTGGCTCAACTATTCCAGACTTTCGGGGGCCGCCCTGGGCTCCCGCGCTCCCCTCCTCGGGCTCCCCTCCCCAGCTCGTCTGCGGCCGCTCAGCCCTCCGCACGCCGCCGACAGGCGACCCGCCCGGCGCGCCACGCCGCCCCGCGCCGCCCCGCCCCCTCCGCTGGAAGCCCCCTCCCTTCGGGGGCCGCTCTTTCCCCTCCAGGCCTCGCTTCCGGTCAGTCCTAAGATAACTTCCGGTCACCCTTTCTCGACCCCGCAGCCCTTAAACCACATCCAGGTCCCTGTAGAGCCGACTCCCCGGCCTCTGCAGCCCCCGACGGCCTGGAGACGTGGAAGGAGAAAGTCCTGCAGAGGCGTGAATCCCACACTCGCCAGGCCCCTCCGCCGCCCGTCGACCCAGCGCCAACCAATCACGGCGCCCTCTTCCTTCGCCCGCCCAGAGAACATGACGTCACCCTGTCGCTAGCCAATGAAGGAGACTTGGCTGGCCCCCGCGGCGATGATAGGCTCGCATCCTAGGACTCCCCGCCCCCGGAGAGGCGGGGCGGCCTGATCAGGACTGGCGTGCGCTGAGTGTCGGGCTTCAGCGCGTCTGGCTGAGTTTTGCCGCGGCTAGAGAACCCAGTTGGCACCACGCTAAGTCTTTGTCGGGAGCCGCCGTTTTAGCCTTAATAAACTCGAGCCCACCTGTGTGACCGGCCATGTTTCCCAGGCGTTCCCTACATGCGCGCGTTTGCTCCTGCTCTTCCAACTCTTTAAACTCACGGTTTAAAGGTCAAGACTGACTCTTGTTCTGGTTGTGCTTGTTTTTGTTGTTACTGAGGCTTAAACTCAGGGCCGTTTTATTTCTGAGCTCCACCCCCAGCCCTATTTTATTTTTTTTTTTATTTTGAAACAGGTTCTCACTAGATTTACCACGCGCCAGCCTTGAACTTGCAATCTTCCTGTCTCAGCCCCCAAGAACTATTACAGGCGTGTGCCACCGCGCCTAGTTGGCCATCTTTATTAAGCATCACATACATGCTAAGACCATTATTACATTACCAGTCATTTTCAAGGCAGTCTTGTAATTATAATTCTAAAGATAGGCCGGGCGTAGTATGCCTGTAATTCCAGTACTTGGGAGGCTGAGGCAGAAGGATCACAGGTTCGAGGAGAGCTTCAGCAAGTAGTGAGACTCAACAACCTAGTGAGACCCTGTTTCAAAATAAAAATTAAAAATAGGGCTGGGGATAGAGCTCAGAGATAAATAGCTCGGAGGCAAAATGCCCCTGGGTTCAATCCCCAGCACTAAACACACACATACCAATAATAATCATTCTAAGGGAAGATAATGGCTTTCACCAATAAGGAAACAGGCTAGGGGCTTAAGTTAACCGGAGTTAAATTGGCATGCCAATTTGAGAGCATATTTTAAAGCCTAGCATTTTTCACTGTAAAACATTGCTTATATTTGAAAATATTGGTTCGTTGTTATATTCTGATTTTTTTTCTTTTACCATCATCTGCCTTGAATTATATGTTTGTATATCTGCTTCTTATTAGACTGATCTGAAGAATAGGGAATAGGTCTTTTTTCAGGTTTGTGTTCTAAATATATCTTACTATAGTTCCTTCATTCAATAGGACTTTGAAGAATACTAATTGAATTTAAAAAAAAAAAAAGGAAAGAGATTGAATAAGAAAATTAGGAAAATGCTGGGCGTTGTAGCACACACGTTATCCCAGCATTCAGGAGGCTGAGACCGAGGATTGCGGTTCTCGGATAGCCTCAGCTATTTAGTGAGGCCCTCCGTAATTTAGTGAGACCCTGTTTCAAAATAAAGAATAAAAAATAGGGTAGGAGGTGTAGCTCAGAGATCGAATGCCCCTAAGTTCCATCCCCAGCCCCCACCAAAAAAAGGAAAGAGGTTGATGTGAAGGTTTCAACCACAGATTTCTCTCTGAGGGCTATTTAGGCTTAAACACATCACCTCACAGTGGTAGACCTGGAGATCTGAGTCTTAATTTATGCCAGAGACATCCAATGTCTCTTTAGTCCACTTTCCTTTTTCTTGAACCAATTTAATCTCAAAATGTGTGCTTGTGGGTAAAAGAATGGATACTAGGCTCAGAGAAAGAGATAACACATGGAGATTTCATTATAATCCAGCGTTGTATCCAGAGTATCTTAAAACACCTATTAGGTAGAACCATGCCCTGTTTGAGCAACAGCTTCACCACTAACTGCATAATCTTGGGCAAGGAATTTTACATCTCTCAGCTTCAATATTTTAATCCAGAAATTAGTGAAAATTATACCTCTCCTAAAACTGTTGTAAGGATTAAATGAGGTGTCAAAATACCACAAAAAAATAGTAATGATTTAATTAATATTAGCTTCTGTCTCCCACTAGTCCACTTCTGCTTCTGTTAATACTGTTGTCCAATTTTAATAACCTTGATATACATTGTATGGTGTGTTGTAGGTATAGCAGCACTTTAATGTACATTGTCTCAGTCTTTTTAATGTGAGGAAACAGACTCGGAGAAGACAACTGTGATCAAGATCAAACAGACTGTAAGCTCTTTAGAACACTTCCAGAAAACTATCCTATCCACTCTATATACATACCGTATCTACTTTTGCATGTACATACTGGGAGATTTGCATGAGAATGTTCTAGGCAGCACTGGTTTCTTTTGTTTGTTTTGCCATATTGGGGATTGAATCCAGAGGCCTTCTACCTCTACACGCAACCCTATTTTTTTTTTTAATAGTATGGGGTGAAACCCAGGGGCATTCTACTTCCGAGCTACCCCCAGGCCTATTTTTTACTCTTTATTTTGAAACAGGGTCTCACTGAGTTGCAAAAGGCCTCACTAAGTAGTAGCAGAGGCTGTCCTCGAACCGTGATCCTCCTGTCTCAGCCTCCCAAATGCTAGGATTACAAGCATGTGCCACCAGGCCCAGCTTGGCATTCTACTTCTAAGCTACACCCCAGCCCTATTTTTAATTCTTTATTTTGAAACAGGGTCTCACTAAGTTGCTGAGAGTCTAACTAAGTAGCTGATCTGCAATCCTTCCAAGTATTGGGATTACATGGGCTTGTGTGCCACCATGCCCAGCTCCCCAGCCATATATATATATATATATATATATATATATATATATATATATATATTTTTTTTTTTTTTTTTTTTTTTTTTTTTTGCAGGTCTGGGGATGGAACCCAGGGGCATTCGACCTCTGAACTACACCCCTTGCCCTATTTTTTATTCTTTATTTTGAAACCGGGTCTCACTGAGTTGCAGAGAGCCTCACTAAGTAGCTGAGGCTGTCCGCGAACCGCGATCCTCCAGGTCTCAGCCTCCCAAATGCTGGGATTACAAGCGTGCGCCACCACGCCCGGCCCCTATATATTTTTTTTTGTTGTTCTTTTTGTGTGTGTGTGTGGTACTTAGGGATGGAACCCAGGGACATTCTACCTCTGAGCCCTTTTTTTATATGTGTGGTACTGGGGTGGAACCCAGGGGCTTTTCTACCTCCAGGCTATACTTCCAGACCTATTTTATATTTTATTTGGAAACAGGGTCTGAGTTGCTGAGAGCCTTACTAAGTAGCTGAGACTGGCTTCGAAGCTGCGCTATCCTCCTGTTTCAGCCTCCCAAGTGCTGGGATTACAAGCATGTGCCACCACACCCGGCCCCAGCCCACTTTTTATTCTTTATTTTAAAACAGAGTCTCACTGAGTTATAAAGGGCCTCACTAAGTAGTAGCTGAGGCTGGCCACGAACCAGGATCCTCCTGTCTCAGCCTCCCAAATGCTGGGATTGCAAGTGTGTGCCACCATGCCCAGCTTTGTTCTTTATTTTCAAACAGGGTCTCATTAAGTGCAGAGGGCCTCACTAAGTAACAGGCTAGTCACGAACCTGGGATCCTCCTGTCTCAGCCTCCCAAGTACTGGGATTACAAGCGTGTGCTACCACATCCGCCTGGCAGCTCTGTTTATAGTAACAAAACAAAAATATCCACCAACAAAAGAATGGATAAAGAGTGCAATAAAATATACAACACTGAAAATGAATGGATGAGCCAGCGCCAAGAGGAGGCAACCCAGCAGTAATAAATCAACACCTGAGCCTCCAACATTTCAAAAGGAACCACCCAGCTGGGCATAGTGGCGTGCACTTATAACCCTGCATTAGGGAGGCTGAGATAGGAGGATCAGAGTTCAAGGACAGCCTCAGCTACTTAGGCCTTTTGCAACTCAGTGAGACCCTGTTTCAAAATAAAGAATAAAAAATAGGGCTGGGGGTGTAGATTGGAGGTAGAATGCCCCTGGGTTCCATCCCCAGTACTGAAAAGAAAGAAAAAAAGAAAGAAAGAAAGAAAGAAAGAAAGAAGCACCCAAAGATAAAGACTTTCAAAACCCAGAGCTCAGTAATGTGTGCACAGCAACCTTATTTTGAGCTGTGAATCCTGCTCTTTACTAAACCAACAAACCTGTAATGGTGTTTGGATTGTAACCCTTTTGATGTGCGTAGCTTATATTGGTTATTTACATGCAACATGAGAGAATAAAGAGGACTTCTATGAAGCTACTGAGAGTGAGGGTCATAGTTATATGATGAGGAAAACATCTAAATGGGGATAAAGAGCCAGTTACTTCAGGTGAAGCTTTATTAGGGGCTCCAAAATCTTCAAATGAGCCCGGCGTGGTGGCATACACTTACAATCCCAGTACTTGGGAGCCTGAGACAGGAGGCTTACAGGTTCAAGGCCAGCCTTGGCAACTTAGCAAGGCTCTCAGCAACCTAATGAGACCCTATTTCCAAATAAGAAATGGAATTGGGCTGAGGATATAGCTTGGAGGTAGAATGCCTCTGGGTTCAATCCCCAGAACTCGCGCATGCATGCGCGCGCACACACACACACACACACACAATCTTCAGATGAAAGGCTTTGTGAGCGCATAGAATCGTATCTTGTTCTAGAATAAATTAATGAGAGAAGGTAGCTTTTGCAGCCACAGTGCTGAAGTAGTTTTTGTCCCTTTACTAGAGTTATCTCACTCTTTTTCCATAGAAATAATTCTCAGTACTTCTCTTTAGTTAAATTTTTTATAAAAGTGCAAAAAAAAAAAAAAAAAAGCTGAGCATGGTGGTGCATGGTTATAATCCCAGTATTTGGGAGGCTGAGACAGGAGAATCACAGGTTTGAGAGTTTCATCAGCCTAGCGAGATCCTGTTTCAAGGTAAAAATAAAATAGGGCTGGAGGTGTAGGTAAGAGAATACTCCCAGGTTCAATCCCCAGTGCCACAAAGAAAAAAGTGCAAAAAAAAAAAAAAATGAACAAGCTGTGCTGAACCACATCAGTCAATCAATCTTACAATTGAGGAGGGAGAAGCCGGGCATGGTGGCGCAGGCTTGTCATCCCAGCCTTTGGGAGGCTGAGCCAGGAGGATCGCGGTTCGCGGACAGCCTCAGCTACTTAGTGAGGTCCCTGGCAACTCAGTGAGACCCTGTTTCGAAATTAAAAATTGGAGCCAGGCGTGGTGGTGCACATTTGTAGTCACACAGTTTTGACACCAGCCTCAGCTATTTAGTGAGGTTCTCAGCAACTTAGTGAGACCCTGTTTCCAAATAAAATATAAAATAGGGCTGGGAGTATAGCCCGGAGGTAGAAAGCCTCTGGGTTCCACCCCCAGTACCACACACACACCAAAAAAATTGGGCTGCGGGTGTAGCTCAGAGGTAGAATGCCCCTGGGCTCCACCCTCAGTACTGCAAAAAAAAAAAAAAAAAAAGAGGGGAATGCAGAAGTAAGAACTTCTGTCATATCATGTAATAGCACCTTATAAGAGAAAACTAAAAGTCCAGCAAACTTTGTGAGAGGTTCCTTACATTGAGTAGTAGTAGCTCAATGGATGACTCTTCATTATGTGTACAGAACATGTATTCTAAACCAGCCGGGCGTGGTGGCGCACACTTGTAATCCCCGCGCTTGGGAGGCTGAGACAGGAGGATCGCACAGGTTCAAAGTCAGCCTCAGCAACTTAGTGAGACCCTGTTTCCAAATAAAATATAAAATAGGTCTGGGAGTATAGCCCGGAGGTAGAAAAGCCCCTGGGTTCCATCCCCACCCTGTACCACACACACAAAAGAAGTATTCTTAAGCATGTAACAAATATTGTATAAAGTTAGCAGTTAAAGAAAGAAAGTGCAGCCCAGGTCTCTCTTCGCTGGCCTTGACCTATGGTGATGCCTCCCTGCTTGTTGATACAGTCTTGCAAACTCCACAGCAAATATTATTCATTTCAAGCAGAGTGTGGTGGCCCACGCTTGTAAACCCTGGATTTAGGAGGCTGAGACGGAAGGATCACAGATTCAAAGCCAGCTTCAGCAATTTAATGAGACCCTTAGCAACTTAGCTAGACTCTGTTTCCAAATAAAAAATAAAATAGGGTTGAGGGTGTAACTCAGAGGTAGAATGCTCCAGGATCAATCCCCAGCACCACAAACTAACTAAGTAATAAATAAATTTGTTGGTCGGGTGTAGTGGCACATGCTTGTAATCCCAGTACATGTGAGGCTGAGACAGGAGGATTGCAGATTCGGAGCCAGCTTCAGCTATTTAGTGAGGCCCTCCACAATTCAGACATTGTTTCAAAATGAAGAATAAAAAATAGGGCTGGGGGTGTAGCTTAGAGGTAGAATGCTCCTGGGTTCAATCCCCAGTACCACAAAAATAATTAATTAATTAGTTTCACAGATAAGGAAACAGCTTGATACAGTGGTATATATCTGTAATCTCAGTACTAGGAAGCTGAAACAGGAGAAACAGGAGCAGGTTTGAGATTAGCATGAAGTAACTCAGTGAGACTTTATTTCAAAATAAAAAATAAAATAGGGCTGAGGATCCATAGCTCAGATCCTGGGTTCGTTCTCTAGTACCACTAAGTACTACTACTACTACTAATAATAATAATAACAACAACAATAACAATAATGATGATAGCTGAGCATGGTGGTATACACCTGCAATCCCAGGACTTGAGAAGCTGAGACAGGGGGATGACAGGTTCAAGCCCAGTTTCAGCAGCTTACTGAAACCCTCAGCATTTTAGTGAGGGCCTGTTTCAAAATTAAAATAAATAAATAAATAAAAAGGGCTGGAAGTATAGCTTGCATACAGGATATCCCTGGGTTCAATCTTCAGTATATAAAAAAAAAAAGGAAACTTGGACTTAGAAAAATTAAATGACTTGTCCAAGATCACCCCCAGGAGAGCACTGAAGACTGAGTGTGAACATATAAGATCCCACTACACGGTCTCTGCAGACGGTTGTAACCTAAAACGGATCTGCCTCTTATCTACTCTTCCTTTCAAAGAGGAGTTTTGAAACTGTGGAAGTAAAAACTGAATTTTAGGGAAACTGCTCATGAAGGAATATTGGAAGAAACATGTTTTCTCATCCACAGGATAGCTCAAAGAGAATGGTTAAAAAAAAGTGAAGTCATATGAGATGATTAGCTCTCTGGAAGAGATAACTGATAACTGTGCCATATTCAGGAACATTGTGGAGCTTTATTACCTGGAAAATATTTAGAAAAAGACAAATGTGTATTTCTTGGAAATGTTTGAGCCTACATTTAAATTCTGAAGCAAAATAAACATTTTACCCAGGCCCTCCTTACCCTTTCTTAATTCCAAAATAAACTGAAGTGACATGAGAGGCAACTCCAAGCCTTGGCCCATCCCAGCTGGGACTCAGGTCAGCCCTGAGACACAGGGCCTTGGCTCTAGCTGGGACTCAGGTCAGCCCTGAGACACAGGGCCTTGGCTCTAGCTGGGACTCAGGTCAGCCCTGAGACACAGGGCCTTGGCTCTAGCTCCCTCTCAGGAAAGACACAGGCTACTTGCCCTTTAGAATTCTCTGACTGGAGAAATTACTTTTCCTTTCTTCCCTCTTCCCCACTGTTACTAATATTGAAATTGGAGCAGTACCAGGATTGGAAACAGGGATCCCAGGGGCAGCAACATCCCAGAAATCCAGCAACACTTATCAATAGATCAAATTCTTTCTTTCTGTCTCTCTTTTTTTTTAACTGGAAATTCAACCCAGGGGCATTCTACTTCTGAGATATAACCTAGCCCTATTTTATTTTTATTTGGAAACAGAGCGCTTCTAAGTTACCAAGAGCCTAGCTAAATTGCTGAGGCTGGCTTTGAACCTGCATTCCTTATACTGGGATTACTGGTGAGAACTACCACATCTGGCTATCTCTTAAGACAAATCAGCTCCGGGCATGGTGGCGCACATGTATACTCCCAGCGTTTGGGAGGCTGAGAGAGGAGATCACGGTTCATGGACAGCCTCAACTTAGTGAGGCCCTTTGCAACTCAGTGAGACCCTGTTCCAAAATAAAGAATAAAAAAAAAAACAAGGCTGAGGGTGTAGCTCAGAGGTAGAATGTCCTGGGTTGCATGCCCAGTACCACAAAGAAGGAAGAGGAGGAGGAGAAGGAGGAGGAGGAGGAGAAGGAGGAGGAGGAGGAGGAGGAGGAGGAGGAGGAGGAGGAGGAGGAGGAGGAGGAGGAGAAAACCAATGTTCTCAGATTTGAGGACTCAGACTAGCTGTGTCAGCACCCTTCCATCACTCAGGATTTCTTTCTGTTAGGGTTTGGGTGTAGAATGTGCCCCTGAAAAGCGAATGTGTTGACAATACAGAAATGTTCAAATTCAGGACTCACCCTGGGATAAATCTATTGATGGCTTAATCATTTGAATGGGCTTGCTGGGTGAAAACTAGGAAGGTAGGGTGTGACTGGAGGATGCAGGTCATTGGAGGTGTGGCCTTGGGGACTCCATCTGTCCCCGGTTCCTTCCCCACCCCCAGTTGCCTCCAGCTGCCCTGAGCAACTTTCTTCCACTATGCCCTGCTGCCATGATGTTTCACCTTGGAGCCAGCCAACCATGGACTGAACTTCTGAAACTGTGCCAAGAACACACCTCTGCTTCTCCAAGTTGTTGTCAGGCATTTTGGTTATAGCAATAAAAATATACCTTCTCACTCAATTATTCAAGCCAGTCAGTATTGTCAGGTTCCTAGGCCAATCCCTGGGCATTTTCTTCCAGGAACAGAAAGAAACCATAATCTAGCAGGCATTTTTGAGAACTGACAATATAGCTTTAACTTTTCCCATCTTCTTGTAGTTCACCCAAGGAACCTGTGAGCCCAGTCTAGCTTCTCTGAGCACCCTTTGATTGAAAGGAAATAAGCTGATGTGGTGGCACACGCTGGGATCACAGTCTTTGGGAGGCTGAGATGGGAGGATCACATTCTAAGCAGGCTCGAGGACAGCCTCAGCAACTTAGCAAGACTCTAACAACATAGTGAGATCCTGTTTCAAAACAAAACAATTAAAACGGCTGGAGGTGTAACTTGGAGGTATAATGCCCCTGGGTTCCATCCCCTGTACCAAAAGGAGGAGGAGGAGGAGGAGGAGGAGGAATAAAATCAGAAATTCACAGCCACACAGTTCTAAGCAATCTCCTCTCTGTTGTCTCCACTGTAGTAACCAGCCTATATCTTCTCCAGACCATAACAAATGTCAGTTCTTCCACAGTACAATAAACTTCCCAGGTCTGGGAATAAAATCACAGTTTTTTCACAAGCCCCCTCCCTCCCCCTTCTAAAGCTTTCCTGGGCCGACTACCAGGAACCTCTCTTAACTGGTGTGAACCGGGCCCTCTCCTGGTGGGAGCTGCTGGCTCTATATTTGGTCAGAATTCATTGGCTTCCACATTTCACAGTCCAAACCCTGCATGGCTAAGCAGAATCCCCTGTTCCCGCTCTCTCCCAATAACCTGAAGTCAGGGTCTCAGCTCTAGTTATTTCCTTGAAGGGGGGAATAGAAGTATATTCAGTTATCCATCTGACAATTATCAAGAATCTGCCGTTGGCCCCTGGCCTGTACCAAGAAAAAGCCCAATCTGCACAGCAAATATCAGGTTGTGAGATCTAGGCTGGGGTAAGTGCTGATTCCATGTGATATCTTAATACTTTTTTTTTTTTTTTTTTTTTTTTGCAATACTGGGGATAGAACCCAGGGGCATTCTACCTCTGAGCTATACCCCCCAGCCCTATATTTTATTCTTTATTTTGAAACAGGGTCTCACAGAGTTGCAAAGGGCCTAAGTAGCCGGGGCTGGCGGTGAACCGCAATCCTCCTGTCTCAGCCTCCCGAATGCTGGGATTACAGGCTTGCACCACCATACCCGACTGCTCTAATACTTCTGAGTACTATAAAACACCTTTGATTCCCAGGCCATTTGTCAGAGTATTAGATATCTATTATCTCTCTGGGTATGTGGGGGTGATGAAAGATGGCCTAGAACCCTCATGGTATATGGTGCAGTTTTGCTGGTTAGATGGAATTGAAAGGGCCTTGCTCTTACCAGTTTAGATTTATGCAGCTCAGATCTCACCAAGACCAGCTTGGGGGAGATGACCTTTGCAAGACAGGAGGCCTGAGATAAGCCAAGAAACAGACCCTCATGACAGATGCACTCTCCCCACTGTAAGCTCAGGTGGCAGACCTGGGAAATGATGCAAATAAAGACCCACTGAACAATCCATCCCTTTTACGTGTGTGTGTGTGTGTGTGTGTGTGTGTGTGTAGTACTGAGGATGAAGCCCAGGGGCATTCCACCTCTAAGCTACACCTCCAGCTCTGTTTTATCTTTTATTTCGAGACAGGGTTTCACTAAGTTGTGGAGGGCCTCACTAAATAGCTGAGGCTAGACGTGAACCTGGCTGGCTGTGAACCTGTGATCCTCCTGTCTCAATTTCCCAAGCATGTTTCACCATGCCCAGCTCATCTCAGTTTACAAAGAACTATATACTATAGCCAGGCATAGCAGTGCATGCCTATAATCTAGGTACTTGGGAGCTGAGACAGGAGGATCACAGGTTCAAGGACAATCTCAGCAACTTAGCCAGACCCTCAGCAACCTAACAAGAGCCTTTAAAAAAAGAAAAAAACTGGGTATGGTGGCACACCCTTGTAGTCCCAGCATTCGGGAGGCTGAGACCAGAGGATCGCAGTTCCCGGACAGCCTCAGCTACTTAGTGAGGCCCTTTGCATTTTAGTGAGACCCTGTTTCAAAACAAAGAATAAAAAAATAGGGCAGGGGTGTAGCTCAGAGGTCTAATGCCCCTGGGTTCTATCCCCAGGCCTGCAAAAAAGGAAAAAAAAAAAAAAAAAGGACAGGCACGGTGGCGCACACTTGTAATCCCAGCACTTGGGAGGCTGAGACAGGAGGATTGCATAGGTTCAAAGCCAGCCTCAGTAATTTAGTGAGACCCTGTTTCCAAATAAAGTATAAAATAGCTCTGGGAGTATAGCCTGGAGGTAGAAAAGCCCTTGGGTTCCACCCCTAGTACTACCAAAAAAAAAAAAGGGCTGGGGCTATAGCTCGGGGGATATAGGGGTATATATAATCCCTGAGTTCATAATCCCCAGTACCACAAAAAAGAAAAAAGAAAAAAAGAGAAAAGTGAGTCTTTTGGTAGATGATAAACTCATGAGGGCTGATGGAGTATCAAGTCCCTTTATTTATTATTATTATTATTATTATTATTATTATTATTATTATTTTGCAGGTGTGGGGATGGAACCCAGGGGCATTCAACCTCCAAGCTACACCCCCTGCCCTATTTTTTATTTTCTTTTTTGTGTGGTACTGGGGATGGAACCCAGAGGCTTTCTACCTCCGGGCTATACTCCCAGACCTATTGTTATACTTTATTTGGAAACAGGGTCTCACTAAGTTGCTGAGAGCCTCACTCAGTAGCTGTGGCTGGCTTCGAACCTGTGCCATCCTTCTGTCTCAGCCTCCCAAGTGTGGGGATTAAAAGCGTGAGCCACCACGCCCAGTTTATTCTTTATTTTTAAACAAGGTCTCACTAAGTTGTCAAGGGCCTCACTAAGTAGCTGAGGCTTGTCCACGAACTGTGATTCTCTGGTCTCAGCCTCCCAAATGCTTGGATTACAAGAGTGTGCCACCAGGCCTGGCTTCAATTCCTTTAAGAAGGAGGCCTTTCCCCCATGTGAGGTTACAGTGTAAAGACTTCCATCTATTGGGAAGAGGACCCTCATCAGACACTAGATCTGCCAAGTTCTGGGTCTTTGACTTCCTAGTCTCCATAAAATGAACAGTAAATTTCTGGTTTTTATAGGCTAAGGTACTTTGTTATAGCAATCCAAACAGATTAAGATAGCTGCCTCTTGGGCTTACAAATGAACACACCAACAGTAGAGGTGTCCTTGGAACTCATAGGAGGTGGATTTCACAGAGAATTCTGTGAAATACCAGGAAGGTAATCTAGAAGAATAAAGAGCACATACCTGCTGGGCGTGGTGGTGCACGCTTATAATCCCAGTGCTTGGGAGGCTGAGACAAGAGGATCGCACAGGTTTGAAGCCAGCCTCAGCTACTGAGTGAGGCTCTCAGCAACTCAGTGAGACCCTGTTTCTAAATAAAATATAAAATATAAAATAGGTCTGAGAATATAGCCCGGAGGTAGAAAAGCCTCTGGGTTCCACCCCCAGTACTACAATAAATAAATAAATAAATAAATAAATAGCACATATCTGAGCAAGGGCAGACCTTGGGTCCCATAGAGAGGGTCCCAAGTGGAGATCCAGGGCACTGACACACTCCCCCCTCCCCCCCCCTCTCTCTATATATTTTTTGCAGTACTGGGGATGGAACCCAGGGGGCATTCTACCTCCAAGCTACACACTCAGCCATATATATATATATATATATATATATATATATATATATTTTTTTTTTTTTTTTTTTTTTTTTTTTTTTTGGTGCTACTGGGGTTCCTGGAAACCCTTCTACCGCCAGGCTACACTCTCAGACCTATTTTATAATTTGGAAACAGGGTCTCTTAAGCCAGCGAGGCTGGCTCCGAACCAGCGTGATCCTCCTGTCTCTGCCTCCCAAGTGCGGGGATGACAAGCGTGCGCCACCACATCCAGCAGCCCTATATTTTTTATATATATTTGATAAGTTGGGTCCCTCCCCTCCCCCACAGGATCTTGCAGTGGAACAGGAGGCGGAGCCCAGGAGCCCAGGAGGCGGAACCCCGGGAGCGGAGAGATGGTGGGACTCCAGGTGCCTCGAGACTCCGAACACTGCAAGAAAGGCTCCAGAGGTGGCGAGACTACAGATGTCCTGAGAGAATAGGCATGCCTATAAAACATCGTGCCTCCGATCCACTCAGCCGGCCAATCAGGACTCCGCAACTCTCCAGACACGTGGCCCATCAGTCCCTTCCCCCATGACCGGCTGACTCCCCGGAGGGTGTCGGGTTGGGTCCGAATAAAGCAGCGGTCTCTGATAGCCCAGGTGGTGTTTTTACCTCCCTCCTAAACTCCCTAACTCTATTTTCATTCATTCATATTTATTTTGAAACAGGGTCTCCCTGTGTTGCAAAGGGTCTCACTAAGTAGCTGAGGCTGTCTGCGAACGTCCATCCTCCTGTCTCAGCCTCCCAAATGCTGGAATTACAAGCGTGCACCACCACCCTGGCTGACCCTCTTGTAGTAGGATTTTTCCAGGCTGCAAGCTGACAGCAAAGGCAGCTTCCTGCTGCTTACCTGGCCTTGACACCAACTCCCTCATAATTTCACCTTGAGAGGTGACCAAGCCTATCAAGAAATAAACCGACCAGGTGCATGCTTGAAATCCAGTATTTGGAAGGCTGAAACAGGAAGATCATAGGTTTGCAGCCAGCCTCAGCAATTTAGCAAGATCCTGTTTTAAAATAAAAAAAAGGGCTGGGGGTCTAGCTCGAATCCTGGGATCGATACCCAGTACCTAAACAAAACAAAACAAAACAAAAAAGAAACAGACTGACCAGTACAAAAGAAAAAAAAATACTGTTTATTTCACACAACTACGTCAAGTGCTTCTCCCTTGTTCTCCCCTCCCCAGCGCTCCCTCCAGCCCTCATTAGGCGTTGCCACACGCGGGGGGACAGTCCATCAGAACCACAGTGGCAGAATGTAGCCTGTGAGGCAGGAAAGGAAATCTGGGCCTGGGAAGGTACCTGGATTTCTGAGAACATAAAAAAAATCAGGGCTTCTCATTCCAAACTCCAGCATGCTCCTCAGTTCATTTGACCCAGTTCTTTCCCTGGACTTTGCCTGGATAAGATGCCACGGTCAGTGCTGGGCCAAAGGCCCCAGATGATTCAGCAGCCCGAGAAAGTGTTAGTCTTTCACTTAAAGCAAACAAAACCATACAGTTCAATAATTTCTGCCCACTAGCCTGTCTTTCCAAAGCAAAAGAACCCAAAGCTCTGCCTAAAGTCAGAAAGATTGTTTCAAAATAAAATTTATAGCAACTCCCTTCAGGCCCAAAGGTTACCCCAAATGAACAATAAAAGCAGTCGTAGAGGTGAGTGGCCCAGGACCCCGCTGCTTCCTGGAGTCCTGAGGTAGGGGAACAAGAGCGGAGGTCACAGGCAGTGAGCTCTGCTCTGTGTACACTGCAGGTATCCCCTAAATACCACTTCTAGGAACATCAACCTGCGCATCCAGGCGCTGGCAGTGTCCCTTTGAATGACCAACCCATCTCACCAGTGGAGAAGAAAATGGTTTAGTTGTAATCCAACCTTGGGAAGACAGAGTTAGACAAGGGAGGAGCTGAGCAAGCACGGCCAGTCCCAATCTAGGTTGGTGCTTCACGACTGTTTTCCCTGTCACGCCACAGGACAGACGGCATTCCCCTGCTTTTCTGCACCCTGTATTCTCTACTCCCAGGACACTAGCTGGGACCCATTTTTCTCCCCAAAAGAAAACACCTCTAAATGTTAAGTGTTTGAGCATTAAAAGCTGAATCTTGAGGCAGGTGTGGTGACACATGCCTATAATCCCAGTACTTGGGAGGACTTCCTAAGTGGGAAGGAGACACAGCGACCAGAGGACACAGGCTAGGCGGTGGCTCTGCACCAGTGACCAGCAGAGGCAGCTACGGGCCTTTGCCTGGCGGTCACTCCCTTGGGGAGTCGCCAGAGAGGACAGCTGCTAGAGGCCAGGCTCTACAGGAGAGGAGTAGTGGTGAGAGAGGGTGTGACCCTACACAAGCCGGGGCTTAGCCAAGCAAACCTCAGTTCTCTCCTGACTTCCTGGAGTTACATACTGAATTTTAAAGATTGTGCAGCCACAGCAAGGTTGCAAACTCACAGAACAGCTTGGGTGAGATGCCGTTTCCCACTGTACCATAAGTACCCCTTTAAAGGCAAAAATGTGTCCTGATCTGGGGTCGTCTCAACTCAGTAGCACTGCGGGGATTGCTTACACATGGATGTGGTTTGCAACCCTGGATCCAATATCCAAGGCTTAAATTAGCGTTAGGTCAACTTCCACAAGAAACCTTCCGGGGCCACCACCCAGCCTTTCTGGTTGTTGACCTTCCCCCAGGGCCTTGCTGGCTGGCTTATTATTTAATGAGCTAGTGCTGGGTTGGGGTGGGCATGAGGACAAGATGAGGGATAGAGTCTGCACTTCTTTCATTTTTCTCCAGAGCTGCCTGCTTGTTTAAGAAATGGGCTTTTCCAGGCTACAAGTGTTCACTCTCTCTTGCTTGTTGATTTATTTATTTATTCATTTATTTATTTATTTACTTATTTGAGATAGAGTCTTACTGTGCTGCTCAGGCTGAGCTCAGACTCACAATCCTCCCACCTCAGTCTCCAGAAAAGCTGGAATTACAGGTGTGTACCACTGCACCCAGCTAAAAACTAGATTATAATCTGGAGGATGGCCTTATTTACTAAATTCTAGATCTGTAGCAGACCCAGGACAACCTCAGGACAGGTAGAGTTCACTGTTGCTTCCTTCCAATATGGATTGGAAAAAAGAAAAAAAGAAAAAAAAAAAAAGGTTATGATACAGTGCAATTTCCCAGCACCCAATGGAACCCGGGAGAGGCGCTCACATGACCTGGCCATGGGGCTTTGGACCCTCCTGACCTTGAGGTCACCGCAGACATCGTGTCTGACCTTCCAAGTGAGCGGCACATTGCACTTTTCGCAATTTCATCCTCTCCATGCTTCCAAGAGCTCAGTGTCTGTAAGCAAAGTAGGGGAGGGCAGCGCGAGGCTGTGGTTCCACTGGATGAGTTGTCACACCTGAGACACTAGCACCAGGGAGTAAAGGAGGAGAGATGATGGAAAGAGGCTGCCATCGAGAACAAGAACTGTTGGCCAGTGGTCCTTAGGAGCTGCTACAGCCCTGTCCCAAAGATGGGATTTTCTGGTTCTCAACCATACTTCACCCTTCAGAAACCATGTTAACAAAGTGCTTCTCTAAGCGCCACCACAAATCCCTTCTCTTGGCATGCCCAGCCCAGATCCTGGGGCTCTCACGGGCCTCCCCGGGTTCTGAGACGTGTGGGGGAGGGGAGGGAGGCATTGACACCATGCACACGGTGGAGTCTCGTGACTTAGAGCAAACACAGCTGCACACGGAGAGATGGCAGGTACTGTCACAGCGGTGGTGACAGCCAGGTGCCGAGGGAATCCATCAAAGTGCTGAAACAGGGCCAGAGCTGAGCCCTAAGGGATCTGAAAGACGTTCAGCTTGCTGGTGTTCTTGAGCGTTTGGCGCCGATTGCAGAACCAGACCCGCACCACCTCCCGGTCATAGTTGAGCTCCTTAGCAATCTCGGTGATCTCCTGGCCCGTGGGCAGCGGGTTCTTCTCAAAGTAGGCGTTGAGGGCCTCGATGGCCTGGGGGGTGAAGGAGGTGCGGCGCTTGCGTTTCTTGGAGGGTTCGCCTCCCACAAACTCCATCAGGTTCTGCTGGCCTTCCTGGTTCCGGAGCTCGGCCTCATTCAGCCACTTCTCCAGCACCGGCTTCAGCTTCTGGGCACTCTTGGGTGTGATGTCCAGCTTCTCAAACCTGTAGGCAACGCATGGCCAGGAGGGGGCAGAGAGTGTCCTGGTCTCTTCCTCACACCCCACACCCAGGAGAAACCCTTAGAGGCCACTGAGAGCCTACCCAGTGTCCCTCGGCCACCTCTCCCATGACCCATCTGGCCAGCCACGCCCAGACTCTTCAGACTCTCCCACACCCCAGGTCTAACAGGGAGACCATTTCCATGGCCTCAAATCAGCAGGGACAACAGTGACCCAAGCAACCATTCCAGAACTTTCACACCCAAATGATGAAGTCCTTTGAGGAGTCATCCTGAGCAGCCTCCAGGGTCTGTGAGCTGCCTTCTTCCAGTGCTCGGTCCTAGGAACGTCACTAACAAGACAGGCTGCTCTCTTTGGCTGAGCCAGTGTGGCACGGTAGTCATTCTAAGTTTTTGTTTGTTTGTTGTTGTTTTGTGTGTATGTGTGTGTGTGCAGTACTGAGGATTGAACCCAGGAGCATTCTACCTCTGAGCTACATCCCCAGCCCTTTTTTACTTATTTTTATATTTATTGTTTATATTTTGGTACTAGGGATTAAACTCAGGGGTATTCTTCCTCCAAGCTATATTCCTAGCCCTACTTTGTTTTTATTTTGAAAACGGGTCTCTGCTAGGTTGATGAGAGTCTCACTACTTGCTGAGACTGTCCTCAAACCTGTGATCCTCCCGTCTCAGCCTCCCAAGTATTAGGATTACAAGCGTGCACCACCACACCCGCTTATCTATTTTTATTTTGAAACAGGGTCTCACTAAGTTGCCGAGGTTGGCGTCAAGCCTGTGATCCCTGTCTCAGCCTCCCAAACACTAGGATTATGGGCGTGTGCCACCGTGCCTGGCTCCCTCTAGTCTTACCTATAGAGCTGGCAGACAGATGAAACCACTTGGCCATCACTGAGCCATGCACTCATTCTTGTTTACAACTTTCTGCTACCCTTCCTCTGGTACTAGCTTCGAGACCAGTTCACAAGCTGTACACAGAAAAATCAACTCATTTCTTTATAGTGATGCCTTATACGAGACTGAAGCATGAGAGGGTATGGTATAACTGAAGTTCCCACTTTGGTGGCTAATTTTATAAGCTGTACTCCTTTCCTGCTAGGATTCTGAATGGATTAATGTGTTGGGTTCCCTAAGAACACTATATAAATGCTCAGGATAAACTCCAGAGGGTCCTAGAAGGAGTAAGTCAGTCTTCGGCTACACCAGGTATTCATGTCCACCCTTAGGACAGTCTTTCTTACCTGGAAGAAGGCAGGAGCAAGGGGAACGTGGTAGGGGCTGCATCCCCGATTCCCTTGTGTGCCCAGCGGCAGCAGGCCCTGCCCTCGTCCAGGGCAGCCTTACTCACCGGCAGATGGCTGACTGGCTGTAAGCTGGACCTTCTGTTGCAGTCAGAGCCTGGCCCACCTGGGTCTGTGTAAGGCCCAGGGAAAGCCGCCGGATCTTAAAGTTCTTGGCAAACTCGCGGATCTCTTCTAAGTTGATCCCGTCCTCATCCAGACTTGGAGTGTTGGGCTCTAGGCCGGAGGGAGGGAACAGGGATGAGTATATACAATGTGATCATCGCCGCTTATCTGGCCCATTGGTCTGGACTGGAGCAGTGAGGGATGAAGACAACTGGCAGAAGGCTTGGGCACCTAAGATCCTCATCGCTCCGGCCCCTTCACAGTAAGACGTGAGAAAGGGGCCGGGGCCAGCCTCTGAGGGATCAGGTCTCCTTGCAAGTTCTTACAGCACCTGCTGCTGACCCTCCCCACGCTCCCTCATCCTGCCCCACGCACATCTGTCGGCCACCTGCATTCCTCAAATGCCTTAGCAGAGTCGGCCAGTGGCTGGGCCTCTTGGAGAAGCATCTAAAAGGCAGCTGAGCAGCCTCTACTACCATCATGCCCAGATCCAGCCAACAGAACGGGAATAAAAAAAAAGCAACCCTCACCCTGGGCCTCTGCCCTTTGTACCCCAGGAAGTTTACTTATTTATTTGAGATGGTTTCTTACTACAACACTCAGGCTGGCTTTGAACTCCTGGGCTCAGGCCATCTTTCAACCTCAGCCTCCTGAGTGTCTGGGACTATAGGCCCAGGCCACTGGCACCTGGCTCCAGCAATTTTTTTTTTTTTTTTTTTTTTGGTGGTACTGGGGTTCCTGGAAGCCCTTCTACCTCGGGGCTACACTCCCAGACCTATTTTTACATTTTCATTTTGGAAACAGGGTCTCCTAAGCCAGCGCGCGGCTGGCTTCGAACCTGCGCGATCCTCCTGTCTCCACCTCCCAAGCGCGGGGATTACAAGCGTGCACCACCACGCCCGGCTGGCTCCAGCAATTTTAAGGAAAGCACTGTCTGAGGAGGTTGGGATGCTCAAATTGATGCCTCCCCCAACTTCTCTCTTCTTCCAGGAGTCACTTACTGGACACCAGCTGGCTGACTGTAGGGGTCTCTGAGCAGGTGATTGGGATGGGAGCAGAGGCAGATGGCTTGACAGCTGGGGCTGGGCTGGCAATGACCACGGCAGGCTGGGGCACGGCTGGCGTAGGCTGGATGGGTTGCACCTGGAAGAAGAGAGACAAACCCTTGTTGCCCCTTGCCCTACTCAGTGGGTCAGCATCCCTGGCTAGAGTGCAGCAGGAGAGGAGTGAGCATGAAATCCCCACTCACCCAGCACACTCCTACCTATGCCCTAAAAAAAATAAGACGAGATGCTGCTTATTAAAACAGCACCACAATAATGACCTCCTAAGCACAGCAGTGTGCCCCACCAAGTTGGAGCCACCTGTGACATAGTCAAGTGAGAGGCTCAGAAAGGTTCAAAGCCTCGGATAAAGCCCCAGCAAATGCCCACCTTTGGAATAACTACACTCACATCTCTGCCTTCAAAGAAGAAACTTAGCTGGGGCTGGTGATGTACACCTGTAATCCTAGTACTTGGGATTGCTGGTTTGAGGCCAGCCTCAGCGACTTAGTGAAGTTCTTAGCACCATAGCAAGACCCTATTTCAAAAAATAAAAAATAAAAGCTGGGTGTGGGGGTGCACGCTTGTAATCCCAGTTCTTGGCAGGCTGACACAGGAGGATTGCAGTTCACGAACAGCCTCAGCTACTTAATGAAGCCCTTTGCAACTCAGTAAGACCCTGTTTCAAATAAAGAATAAACAATAGGATTGGGGATATAGCTCAGAGGTAGAAAGCCCCTGGATTTGATACCCAATACTACCACCACCACCACCACATACACACACAAAAAAGAATAAAAAATAGGGCTGGGGGTAGAGCTCCCCAGCACTGCCAAAAAAAAAAAAAAAAAAAAAAAAAAATTAAAAAAAAAAAAAAAAGGACTGAGATATAGCTCAGAGACAGAATGCTCCTGGGCTCAACCCCCAGTACAAAAGGAGGAGGAAGATGACAATGAGGAAGAGGAGAAAGTAGGAAAAGAAGGAGGAAGAGAATTTTAACCTGATTCTAAAGCCTCCCAGGCCTCAAATATTTGTGAATAGGGAACTGGGTGGTAACTTGTGCCCTCCATACAAGGAGTGACTACAAGTACTGAACAGGCGTCTCCAGCTGCTCTGTCAGGACTCAGCCATCAACAAGTCAACTCTGGAGTGGAATTAGAGGGGATTTTTATGTGTGTGTGCGTGTGTACGTGTGTGTGTGTGTGTGTGAGAGAGAGAGAGAGAGAGAGAGAGAGAGACAGACAGACAGACAGCACTGAATCCAGGACCTCATGCGTGCTAGGCATGCTTTCTACCACTAAATTACATCCTTAGTTGGTGGGACCTTTTTTTTTTTTTTTTTTTTTTGTACTGGGGATTAAACACAGGGGTATTCTGTCTCTGTGCTACACTCCTAGCCCTATTTTATTTTTACTTTGAAACAAGGTCTCACTAGTTTGATGAGTCTCACTACTTGCTGAGACTATCCTTGAACCTGCAATCCTCTTCTCTCAGCCTCCCAAGTACTGGGATTACAAGTGTGTACCCCCATGCTCAGCTGTATGTTGGAATTTTTGTGGTACTGGGAATGGAACCCAGGCGCATTCTACCTCCAAGGTACATCCCCAACCCTATTATTTATTTATTTATTTAGGTACTGGGGGTAGAACCCAGAGGCTTTCTACCTCTGGGCTACACTCCCAGACCTATTTTATATTTTAGTTGGAAACAGGGTCTCACTAAGTTGCTGAGAGCCTCACTAAGTAGCTGAGGCTGGCTTTGAACCTGTGCGATCCTTCTGTCTCAACCTCCTAAGCGCTGGGATTAAAAGTGTGAGCCACCATGCCCAGCTTTTTTTTTTTTTTTTTTTTTTTGAAACAGGGTCTCACTGAGTTGCAAATGTCCTCACTAAGTAGCTGAGGCTGTCCGCGAACCATGATCCTCCTGTCTCAACATCCCAAATTTTGGAATTACAAGTGTGTGCCACCATGCACGGCTTAACTGCATGTTGGAATTTTGATAAAAATCACATATCATATTTGTAATCAGATGGATATATATATATATAATTTATATATTTAATATGATTTTTTTGGTGGTACCAGGTATTGAACCCAGAGGCACTCTACCTCAAGTTACACCTCCAGCTCTTTTATTTTTTGCTTTTTTAAAATTTATTTTTATTTTTTTATTTTTTATTGGTGCATTATATTCATACATCATATTAGGATAAAAAGCTTGTGTGTACATACATGTACATATCACTGATTTAACCCCTACCCAATTCCCACCTCATTCCCTCCCCATCCCTCCTTCCCTTGTTTGGCTTAGTGGTTGACTTTGATATGTTTAAGTATTTTTTGCTTTGAAACAGGGTTTTACTAGGTTGCTGAGAATCTCACTAAGTTGCTGAAGCTGGTTTTGAATCAGTGATCATTATATCTCAGCCTCCCAAGTACTGGTATTATAGGCATCCGCTACCACACCCAGGATAGTGTGTGTGTTTGTGATTATGCTTTCTAGGAGATATAAGTTTCTCCAGGATGGTCCTATTTCCTAGATTCTACCTCCTGAGAGCTCTTAAGTCTGTTCCTTCATACCTAGCACTTCTGCCTTAGTTCAGAGCTCCTTGTCTTTTGCAAGAATTGCTTAAACTGCCTTCTAAAGGGTGACAAGGATTCAAGGCTCACAATGGTTCAGTTCTTGGGTCCACCTGGAAAACAGGGATTTTTTTAAATGCACCAGAATGTTAACTGCCTATGTGTAACATTTATAATCTTCTGAAGCAGGTGCCTTTACAATTTCAACTTTACAGATGAATCTAAGTGGCTATTTACTAAACCTGGAAGCAGAATGCCACATTTGAGAACCTCTGGTTTTGGTGTCACCTGGGAACTTAGATAAACACTCTTGGGCCTGCCTCAAACCTAATGATAAAGAAACTGCATTCTGACAGGCCCTCGGCTGAAATTCCTGATGCAGGAATTTCAATTACCCAGCATGCTAGCACATGATGCCTGCTGCAGTTCCTTACAGCTCCTCCAGTTATTTATTTATGTATGTAGTACTAGGAATTGAATGGCGCATTCTATCTCCAAGCTACACCCCAGCTCTTGTTTTTTTTTTGGTGGTATTGAGGGTGGAATCCAGGGGCTTTTCTACCTCGGGGCTATACTCTCAGCCCTCTTTTATTTTATTTGGAAACAGGATCTCACTAAGTTGCTGAGAGCCTCACTAAGTAGCTGAAGCTGGCTTTGAACCTGGCAATCCTCCTGTCTAGCCTCCCAAGAGCTGGGATTACAAGCGTGCGCCACCACTCCCAGCTCACCCCAGTCCTTTTAAATTTTTTTGTTTTGAAACACGTCTTACCAGAAGCGGTGGTATACACTGGTAATCCCAGTACCTGAGAGACTGAGACAGGAGGATTGCAGGTTCAAGACCAGCCTCAGCAACTTAGCAAGACTCTGAGTAGCATAGTGGAACTACATTTCAAGAAACAAAAAATAAACCAGGCATGGTGGTGCACACTTGTAATCCCAGTATGTAGGAGGCTAACATAGGAGGATTTCAGGTTTGATGACAGCCTCATCAAATAGTGAGATTCTCAATAACCTAGCAAGAATCTGTTTCAAAATAAAAATAAAATAGGGGTGAGGGTGTATCTTGGAGGTAGAATGCCCCTGGGTTCAATCTCTTGTGCCACAAAACAAATAAATAAAAAATAAAAAGGGCTAGGGGGAGCTGAGCGTGGTGGCGCACGCTTGTAATCCCTGCGCTTGGGAGGCTGAGACAGGAGGATCGCACAGGTTCGAAGCCAGCCTCAGCTACTTAGTGAGGCTCTCAGCAACTTAGTGAGACCCTATTTCCAAATAAAATATAAAATAGGTCTGGGAGTATAGCCTGGAGGTAGAAAATCCCCTGGATTCCACTCCCAGTACTATCAAAAAATATAAAAATAAAATAGGGCTGCAGAGATAGAATGTCCCTGGGTTCAATCCCCAGTACTGCCACCAAAAACAAAAACAAACAAACAAACAAACAAACTGCTTCTGGAATGAATAAACAGCTGGGCATGGTGGTGCGTGCCTGTAATCCCAGTACTTGGGAGGTTGAGACAGGAGGATCATAGGTGCAAAGCCAGCCTTAGCACTTGAGGCCCTGTTTCAAAGTAAAAAAGTAAAACAAAAGCAAAAACAAAAAAACAAAGGGCTGAGATGTAACTTGGAGGTAGAATGACCCTGGGTTCAATACTCAGTACCAAAAAAGAATGAATATTCAAAAGCACAGTGCAGAGTGGAGGGGGAGGAGGAAGATGGCAGGGGTACAGAATGGACCTTCTGGACACTGTTCACCCTGGAGCTCAACGGGGGTGGGGGGGATTCTTGGACCACACCTCCCCACCCCAGACCTTCTTAGAAAGGATTGTTCAGGAGGCTGAGGCGAGGGGTGTGGTTCATGGACAGCATCAGCTACTTAGTGAGGCCCTTTGCAACCCCGTGAGGCCCTGTTTCAAAATAAACAATAAAAAAATAGGGCAGGGAGTGTAGCTCAAAGGTAGAATGCCCCTGGGTTCCATCCCCACTACCGCAAAAAAAAAAAAAAAAAAAAAAAAAAGGCTTTGGAGGGCACAGACACATACTTTGTTGAGTTCAGGCAGGTGACCAGAAGGTGCTGTTTCCTTGGGGAGGGCAAGTGCAGACTCACATAGACCTTCTATTGGGGGCCCCCTCTACCTCTAGGAGTTTCAGAAGCTGTCGTTCTGCTCAGCAGTCTGGAGGGATGCAGCCCAGGCCAGACAGTGTTGCCCACTCCCCACACCCCCAGCACCCCCAGCCCTGGTACCTCACTCTTAGCAGGGGACTCAGGTGCGCTTGGCTTCCGGACAGTCACAGGTGGAGGCAGAGGGCTGCTGGCCAGGGTCGCGATCACCTGGCCCTGCGCGTTCAACAACAGTTGAGGGGTCACAGCCTGGACCTGTAGGCTTTGGGCTGGTGCTGGGGCCGCCACACTAGCCGAGTTCACCACCCACGGGAGTGTTCCAATAACCTGGGAGGAAATAAGGCAGGACCCCTAGGTGTGAGGGCGTGCTAGTCCACGCCTGACACAAACAACCACAGGCAGGGAGGGCGCACTAATTCAGACAAGTCATTTAAAGTCTCTGGCCTCCATTTCCTTGGAACAGAGTGAAGGATGCGCACTGCAGCCCCTGTCTTTACTCCATCCCAGAGCTGCAGTGTAGCAGCTGCCGCGGGTCTCTTTGCGAATCCCAGACCTGGATGCCGACCCCTGCTCGGCCACATTTTAGCTGTGTGGCAGGTGGTGGCTACACCTTGCCTGGCCTACTTGAATTTCTATGACCCAAGTGCTGGCCCTGTTCTGGTCGGCTTCCCCACAGCCCCCACTCACAGCCTTGTCTTTGACTACTTGCCTGTCCCTGAGCATTGGTGAGGATCTGATTGCTGATCCCCGGCATGCTGGGAATGGCGTTGGTAATGACCGGAGTCGTCGTGAGGGACCCCAGGATCTGGGTCTGTCCCCCGAGGGAAGCAGCACTGATCTGTGGGTAGAGGAAAGCCTTGCTCAGAGGCCAAGATGAAAAAGAGACCCAGATGGAAGGAAGAGGGCTGAGGGCATGAGGGTGGGCGGATCTGAATAAATATGGGCTCCAGGCCTGCATCCATAGCTGAATAGTATCTAGAGGCTGGATAGGGAGCAGTAGGGTAGGGTCGGGCCACAGTCACAGAACAGAGACTGGTTAATCTTTCAGGCCAGCCCCTAGAGGGTGGAAAGGCCAGACTGGAGGGGTTGATGTGCTCCTAGTCAACATCTGTGTGTGTGTGTGTGTGTGTGTGTGTGTGTGTGGTACTGGGGGTAGAACCTAGGGGCTTTTCTACCTCTGGGCTTTACTCCTAGACCTATTTTATACTTTATTTGGAAACAGAGTCATGCCAAATTCTGAGAGCCTCACTCAGCTGAGGCTGGCTTCAAACCTGTGCGATTCTCCTGACTCAGCCTCCCAAGCGCTGGGATTACAAGCGTGCGCCACCACGCCCGGCTTCCTAGTCAACATCTGACAGCTCCAATACCAAGCAGGAGCCACAGCGATAGGCACTGGCACAGAGCTGTGGCCTCTAGCTGCACCTTACTGGCAGCTCACAAGTGCACAATCCCTGCACATCCTCCCACCCTCCAGGGCTGATGCAGTGGTCCGGATTCTGGAGAATTTGCCCAGTCCTCTCGGTAGAGGTTTGCTTTTGTCTGGGCTGGATGGGCTGACAGCTGAAAGAAGGCCTCAGAGAGAGCGCATGTTTGCTGACATGTATTCAAGGGGCTGCTCCTCCACTGTGAGAAGGGTCAGTTCCACCCTTGGCCCAAGATTTAGTCCATCCCTGGCCAGCCCTGGGCAAGGGCAGCAGCTTACAATTCCCGGGCTAAACGCGAAGCCTGCAGGCTGGACGGTGATCTGCGGGGTGGTGTCCACTGGCTTGGGGGTGGGGGCAGCAGCGGTGGCAGCGGTGGGCTGTGGTAGGATGGCAGGTGTGGTCTGCAGCAGCGGCTGGGTCTGGAACAGTGTCTGGGGCTGGGCTGGTGGCCGGGGCTGGGCCGGTGAAGAGGCCTGGACTGGCGGGGCGGCTTGTACAGGTGCCGGGAGAGTGGTGTTCAGCACGGCAGCTGCTACGGAGCAAGGCAGAGACAGAGGTGCTCAAGTGCCTCGCCACGGCCCAGAGCAGCTCCAATCCCAAAGGATCTGGCACAGGCATGACAGGGGGCTGGGCAGTGGGCATGGGGGCAGGCAGCCGAGATTCCCTTGATTCTTGAAGGGCTGACACGTGCCAACATCTCTCATCCCCCCTCCCTTGGGCCAGGAGATGTGTAGGCTCGAGAACCAGATGGTGATCTTCTCGCAGTCCTTCTCAGGAGGCTGGTCATGGGGTGAGTTCTGGCGTGGGGGGAGGGGCGGTCTCAGGCAGTTGGCTGAAGGAAGAAAGGCCTCGGGCCGCAAGGTGTCCTGGCCTAGAGTCCCAAGATGGTGCAGCGGCTCTGTGGCTGGGTGCCTGGGACACTGTATCCAGACTCCAGGGCTGGCGCCCTGGGTGGGCCGTGGGTTCTGAGTCCAGCATGGCAAGCACATGTGCAGGGGTGGTGGTGTAGGGTGGTGGGGGGCCTGGTGCAGTCCTGGGGAGAGTTGCCGTTACCTTGGAGACCAGCTAAAGGTGGCTTGAAAATCCCCCCCGTAGGAGAAGCAGCGGTCAGTCCTGGGAGGGCAGCCACAGTTGCTGTAGGAATTGTCCACACGGCCAGCCCCTGCTGCCCAGACACTTGACCTGCAATACTGATGGGGATAAGAAGAGGTTGAGTAACTGCCCCTGCTGGAACCATAACTCCTGTCAGAACTGTGGCTAAGTTTTCCTGAGTCAAGACCTGCAAAAGCAAACAAGATTTCAAGAAGAAAAGAAAAATAAAAAAATCAACATCGACAGCGCAAACGCTGGGTCTCTCAAGACCCAGTTGAGCACAAACAAAGCATTCTGAGGGCAGTGGGGGAAAGGCCACAGGAGGGCAGGGAAGAGCCTGGCCCTAGCAGGAGATGGCCCCGAGGGGATGCTTGGACCAGACTATCTGCTGTAGAGAAGTGGCCCGAATCAGGACAGGGCCCTGCCCACAGAACAGGAAGGGGTGCACAGGCCTCTCTCTCTCCTTGTGGTCTGCTGCCTTCCTGAGGCCCTTGCCCCCAGGACCAGTGCTTTGTCGCTAGGGAGCAGGGGCCAGAGGCTAGAACCTGTGGTCAAGGCCCACAGGCCTCCAAGAAACTCTGGTGGAAGATGCCCTCGGCTGGATGCCTTGGAGATCAGGGCATGGAGCAAAGGTCACCCGAGCTCTGCATGCCATTATCCTGGTGGCAGCTTCCCACTGGGCTGGGGCTGCTCCCTGGCTCTAAATGTGGACTCTGAACAGTCATTAATTCTTCCAGGCATATGCCAGAGGGACGGACAAGGGCAATGACTCATTTCATCATCAGACAAACAGAAACTCTGGCAGCATGAAAGAGTTAATGCAATTTCTACAGTCCTTTCTGGACCCAAGGAGATTGTCTAGCTAATGCGAATCTTTTCCAATGGTCCTGATCTGGGGAAGGGAGAGGCCAGGGGTGCCTAGTACAAGATTCCCCCCTTCGAGCCACAGCCCCTTCCCCCTTCTGCCTCATGCAGTGCCTAGATCCCATGGCCACCCCATGCCTCGTTCCTGCCCCACTGCCCTCTGGCTTCCTGGCGTGGCCCTTACCTGGGGGGCAGCTTGTACAGCCAGAGGCGTCAGGGTCTGCGATGCCTGAGGCTGGCTTGGAGCTTGGCTGAAGGTGGCAACGGCAGGGGCAGGGCTCGGAGGGATCCCGGGAAGTGACTTCACTTCGCGTGCATTGAGAGAAAGAAGGACAAGAAGTGAGCACGGTGTAAGCAGAGGTGCCACTTCCGTAGGGCAACTTGCCTGCAGCCTAACTCAGCCACACATTGGATTCTGCACACCCCAAGACCAGTTGTTGGCCTTCCCTGGCTCATGAAGCAATTTCCCCAATGCTACTAGGAGACTGGAGAGTTCTGTACCAGATGCGGAAGGTAGGCCACTCAATTCTTGAGATGGGGAACAGGGAAGTAGATGTAGGCAGGCAACTCATGCAAGCAACTGGCGGGCTGCTGCAGCTTAACCACAACTTAACCTGCTAGCATCTGACCGGACCAAACAACATTTTACTGAACCACGAGGTGACCATACTCTCGAGCCAGCCCCAACTGGTTTCTGGCACAGGCTCACCAGAAAGACTCTGGACCTTACCTTTACTTGAACCCAGGGCATTCTACCTCCAAGCTACACCCCCCAGCCTTATCTTTTACTCTTTATTTTGAAACAGGGTCTCACTGAGTTGTCTTTTACTCTTTGAGATAAGGTCTCACTAAGTTGCGGAAGGCCTCTCAGTAAGTAGCTGAGGCTGGTCGCAAACCTGCAGTCCTCTTGTCTCATGAGGCCTCCCAAGTACTGCGAGTATAAGGGTGTACCACCACGCCCTGCTTACCTTTACCTTTTTGCTCATTTAGGCTGATTACCATATGTACTTACACACCCCTAAGCTATATAATTAGATGCTAATATAGTTGAGCAGGGTTCTAGGAAAGAATCTCCCAATTCCAGAGACTCTGATCCTGTATTCAGCCTCTGCTTATGAATATCAACTCTCCTGAATATAAGCTACACCTCTCTGTCTGTGAGGTGGCTCGGCTTTTGAGCACAGCCACACTCAGCCCTTGAGTATGAGTGTATTGAGTACTTTCATTTTGCTATAAACTTTCTGCTTCTGAAACTCCTAGGCACCCTTAAGCATCCTTTAGTTGTTTTCTGCAACATAGTTGAGAACCTAGAAGGTTCTAGAAGAGGTCTCCTCTGCTCCTAGAGACCTACTTGAACCCCTGATTAGTGACATCCCACATCCAGATGAAGAAAGTGCAGGTCTCTGCATCACTGGGTGTGAGAACCTCGTTTCTGTGCCCTATAAGACACTAGGACCTGTCACACAAGAGGTAGAGGGGCCTGAAGCTAACGTAAGTCAGGGAAGGAGGGAGCCAGAGTGATGGGAGCAACTACTCGCCTTCAGGCTCCTTTTGGATGCAAAAAGTGCTAGCTTGGGGGAGGGGCAGGAGTTCCTACAGGCAGTCTCTGAAAATTTGGCATAGTTTTGCCAATCTACAAGGTCACAGGAACTCTCCAGGCCAGCCAGGTTTTCTCAGCCATTTCCTGAGGTCTCAAGTCAAGATGAACAGTTTCTATGAGCTTCCAAAGAAACTTCCATGAAATGGAGCTTTTCACCTCCTCTTGCTGCCTTGGCTAATTCAGGAATTGGGCTGCCGCTACCAGGAAACCTCACCACAGCCGCACAGGTAGAGGATTATAATCTCATATATGGTCAAACATTAAATGGAGACTAGGAGCTGGGCGTGGTGGCGCTGTAATCCCTGCGCTTGGGAGGCTGAGACAGGAGGATCGCACAAGTTTGAAGCCAGTCTCAGCTACTTAGTGAGGCTTTCAGCAACTTAGTGAGACCCTGTTTCCAAATAAAATATAAAATAGGTCTGGGAGTATAGGCCAGAGGTAGAAAGCCCCTGGGTTCCCACCAAAAAGAAAAAAAAAGAAAAAGGAGACTAGGTGCCGGGCGTGGTAGCACATACTTGTAATCCCAGCATTTGGGAGGCTAAGACAGGAGGATTGTGGTTTTCAGACAGCCTCAGCTACTTAAAAAATAAAGAATAAAAAAGCTGGGTGTGGTAGTGTACACTTGTAATCCCAGCGTTTGGAAGGTTGAGACAGGAGGATCACACAGGTTTGAAGCCAGCCTCAGCTAATTAGTGCGACTCTCAGAGACTTAGTGAGACCCTGTTTCCAAATAAATTATAAAATAGGGCTGAGGTGTAGCCTGGAGGTAGAAAGCCCCTGGGTTCCAACCCCAGTACCACACACAAAAAAAGCTTATAAAATAAAGAATAAAAAAATATTTATAGTTTTTAATATGGGCCTACTGAATCAGAATGTTCAGGCGTGGAGACCAGTAACCTCTCCTCTCCCCTTTTTTCTTTAAAGCTTCCTTGTAATCGAGCACACAGCAGAGAGTGGAAACCACTGAATTAGACCACCTTAAGGGTTCCGCCCATCTCTGCAGTCCTATCCCATGTTTTTATTTGGAAAAGTATCAAACTAAACAGGACTGTACTGTTCACAGCATATAATAACAACACCCAGAAATTTCAAGGAACTAAAGAGACAAGCACACAACAATAAAGGCCTTACAAAACCATAAAAGAACATGAATTGAGCCCAGCATGGTGGTGCACACTTGTAATCTTAGCGCTTGAGAGGCTAAGACAGAAGATTCACAGGTCTTCAGACGGCCTCGGGAACTTCGTGAGGTCCTCCGCAACTTAGTGGGACTCTGCTTCAAATTTTTTAGGTTTGGGAGTGTAGCTCAGAGTAGAATGCCCCTGGGTTCCAAGTTCCAATCCCCAGTAACACACACACACACACACACCCCAAAAAAAATTATTATTATTTTTTTTTGTAGCACTAGGGGTGGAACCCAGGGGCATTCTAACTCCGAGCTACACCCACAGCCCTATTTTCCTTTTTTTTTTTTTTTTAGTCCATTTTATGTTTGAAACAGGGTCTCACTAAGTTGCAAAGGGCCTAAGTAGTTGAGGCTGACTGTGAACCGCAATCCTCCTGTCCTCAGCTTCACAAACACTGAGATCACAAGCGTGCACCACCATGCCAGCTTATTTTGTTTGTTTGTTTATTTATTTATATTTTTTGCGGTACTGGGGATAGAACCCAGGGGCATTCTACCTCTAAGCAATACCCCCAGACCTATTTTTTATTCTTTATTTTGAAACAGGGTCTCACTCAGTTGCAAAGGGCTTCACTAAGTGAACCCCGATCCTTCCTGTCTCAGCCTCCCAAATGCCAGGATTATAAACGTGTCACCATGCCCAGCTGCCGCCGCTGCCTCCTCCTCCTCCTCCTCCTCCTCCTCCTCTTCCTCCTCTTCTTCTTCTTCTTCTTCTTCTTCTTCTTCTTCTTCTTCTTCTTCTTCTTCTTCTTCTTTTGGTTGTACTGGGGGCGGAACCCAGAGGCTTTCTACCTGCGGGCTATACTCCCACACCCATTTTATATTTTATTTGGAAACAGGGTCTCACTAAGTTGCTGAGTCTCACTAAGTAGCTGAGGCTGGCTTCAAACCTGTGCGATCCTCCTGTCTCAGCCTCCCAAGCGCAGGGATTACAAGTATGTACCACCATGCCCGGCTTTGGCTTCTTATTTTATTTGTTTATTTTTATTATTTATTTTATTATTATTATTTTATTTTATTTTATTTTATTTATTTATTTTGGTGGTGCTGGGGTTCCTGGAAATCCTTTTACCTCCGGGCTACACTTCCAGACCTATTTTTTATATTTTTATTTGGAAACAGGGTCTCTTGAGCCAGCGAGGCTGGCTCCGAATCAGTGCGATCCTCCTGTCTCCGCCTCCCCAAGCGTGGGCATTACAAGCATACGCCACCATGCCTGGCCTCTTATTTTATTTTTTTATTAGGAAACAGGGTCTTGCTAAATTTCTGAGAGCCTCACTAGGTTGCTAAGGCTGACTTTGAACCTACAATCTTCCTGTCTTAGCCTCACAAGTACTGAGATTACAGATGTGTGCCTCCACACTCCGCTGGAGGTTACCTTTGAAACTAGTAAAAAAGAAATGAGAGAAGATAAAAATAATCTGAACATAAGAAAATTTAAAAAGATTTTGTTAAGCCGGGCATGGTGGCGCACGCTTGTAATCCCAGCATTCAGGAGGCTGAGACCGGAGGATCAAGGTTCACGGACAACTTCAGCTACTTAGTGAGGCCCTTGGCAACTTTGTGAGACCCTGTTTCAAAATAAGGAATAAAAAAAATAGGGCTAGGGCTGGAATGTCCCTGGGTTCAATCCCCAGTACACAAAAAAAATAAATAAATAAAGGACCAGTACAAAGATGTTCAAAGCAGCACTATTTCTTTTTCTTTTCTTCTTCTTTTTTTTTTTTTTGGTGGTACTGGGGTTCCTGGAAGCCCTTCTACCTCCGGGCTACACTCCCAGACCTAATTTTACATTTTTATTTGGAAACAGGGTCTCCTAAGCCAGCGCGTGCGGCTGGCTTTGAACCTGTGTGATCCTCCTGTCTCTGCCTCCCAAGCGAGGGGATTACAAGTGTGTGCCACCACGCCCGGCTAAGCAGCACTATTTCTGAGAATAAAAAATCCAATGCAGGTGTGTGAGTCTATGTCAATAAAGAAAATGGGCATATGAAATGGTGGTAAGTGTCATGCTCCATAATCAGCCCTGGGTGACAAAAATACAGAAGCAAACATGTGTGGTAAGAATTGGGTAGTAAGAGTGACACGGGTCACTATTCCCTTTCATCCTAAGAAAGGTCCGTATTACTTAGTTTTGTTTTGGTTTAATAATAGAGAGCTTTGTTAGTGTTGTACATCTACAATGATTCCATGAATCTGAGCTGGCAGCTTCTCAGTCAGTGCCATCTAAATACATGGACAAAGCTGAGCGTGGTGGCACATGTTAATCCCAGCAACTCAGTGAGATCCTGTTTCAAAATAAGGAATAAAAAATAGGGTTGGGGGTGACCGGGTGTGATAGCACATGCTTGTAATCCCCACGCTTGGGAGGCTGAGACAGGAGGATCACACAGGTTCGAAGCCAGCCTCAACTACTGAGCGAGGCTCTCAGCTACTTAGTGAGACCCTGTTTCCAAATAAAATATAAAGTAGTTCTGTGAATATAGCCCAGAGGTAGAAAGTCCCTGGGTTCCATCCCAGTGCCACCAAAAAAAAAAAAAAAAAAAAATAGGGCTGGGGGTGTAGCTCAGAGGTAGAATGCCCCTGGGTTCAATCCCCAGTACATAAAAATAAATAAGAATTAATTAATTAATACATCATTGGTGGCTAAAATTCCCTTACAGAGAGGAAGACTTTTGTGAAAGGCTTAAATATACAAACCTTGCAAAGATGAGACACATTACTACCACCACTCATGTTGAGGTATAAATAATTGAATAATTGATTTAGAATCCATTTCTTTTTTTTTTAATATATATATTTTTTGGTGGTACTAGGGATGGAACCCAGGGGCCTTCTACCTCCAGGCTACTCTCCCAGGCCTATTTTATATGGAAACAGGGTTTCTTAAGCCAGCGAGGCTGGCTTTGAACCTGAGCGATCCTCCTGTCTTCGCCTCCCAAGTGTGAGGATTACAAGCGTGCGCCACCACACTCGGCTTTAGAATCTATATCTGAGAGCAGGTTTGGATAAGGAGAACTAAGGAACCAGAAAAAGAGATATAGAATATGGGCAAAAGGATGAAAACAGGAAGTTGGGGCGCCACGCATAAAGCCAAGAGGCTACCTGAATTTTCTAAATGGGCTCCATCCCTACAGTGGCTCTGCAGAGTGGGAATGGTGGCAGAGCACAGAGCCCTTGTCTGTCCTGTCACTCCCAGGACACTCACTGCCCATCTTGGTCGCAACAAAAAGCAGAGCATTTCCAGGCCTGGGGAAAATGGTCAGGCCTGTTGTCAGGCCTTCAAAAAATGGAAAGTAGCTGAGGTCACGAGTTCTAACCTGCACACTGTTCGCAGGTAGAACAAGTACTGGAAGGTCAGCATCCACTTGTCTTGTTAAGAAGTTGCTGTTTCTCTGCAGCTGCTCTCTTGTTGGCCCCACCTCTTTGCCTACACCCACCAGCCCAAATCTCCAATCCAGGGAAGAGGTGAAGCAAGGGGCAATGAATCAAGGTGTTCTGAGGGGCTTCTCACAAGCCAGTGTCATGTTGCATGCTTGTAACCCCAGTTCTTGAGAGGCTGAGACAGGAGGATCGCAGGTTCAGGGCCAGCCTCAGAAATTTAGTGAGACCCTCAGCAACCTAGTGAGACCCAATTTCAAAATAAAGAATGAAAAATAGGGCCGGGGGTGTAGCTCAGAGGTAGAAGGCCCCTGGGTACCATCCCCAGTACTGCAAAATAAATAAATTTAAGTGAATAAATAAATAAATAAATAAATAAATAAATAAATGAATAAATAAAATTAAAGGGTTGAGGGTACAGCTCAGAGGTAGAATGCCCCTGGGTTCAATCCCCAGTACCACACACACACACACACAAGTTATAGCTGAGAGGTAGAATGCCCTTGCAAAAGGAGACAGCCACTCTGCAAGGTGTCGACGAGGGAAGGGGACCCCAGGGTCAGAGAGCAGTGCCTGAAACCAGAGCTCAGGGCAGCCCTGGCTCCCTCACAGTGGCCCTGCAGGAGGGTCCCACTCCCACTTTGAGCTCGTCTTTGGAGAAGGATAGCACTTATAAATCTGCTGGGAGGAGGGAATGGGGACTTTGCAGGGCCCTACCTACTCTGCATCCTCAGTCTAAGGAAGGCAGGGTGCCCTCCTTCCTCTTGAACCTACCATGAAAAGGACCGAGTTGGAAGGACTAGGTTGTCCTGAAGGTCCAGTCCTCTCTGCTTTGGGCCCAATAGTCTGGTTTGGACCTGGAAGCCCTTTGAGGTTGATTCAACACTTTAAACTGAATACTGCCAATCACCTCCCATCTTACCCTAGCCTAGTTTAGGCTAGAAGTGATTGCAAGGAGAACCAAGTTCCAGAAAGGAGGAGTGCACACAAGCCCTGGAAGTGCAGACTGCAGTCAGAGACTGCCGAGTGGATAGGAAGACAAGACCCTAGTGCCATTTGGGCCTGGGCCTCCTGCAGGGGACCACAGAAGGAACTCAGGGGGAACAATACCAAACAGAGTAATGGCTCATACCAGCTGCCTCTGCAGAGGGGTCGGAGTTGCCTGGCCCAGCTTCACCAGCAGCACCGCTGACTTCAGCGGGGCCTCCGCGCTGGGGGCCCTCGGCAGCCACACCCTCCAGCCCTTTACCCTCCTCTTCAGCAGGGATCTGGGCGTCCACTCCGACCTCCAGCACTCGGATGGTCTCATGGCCTGACATCACGATGACCTGCGGGCAGAAAATGGGGACACTGCTGAGAGGCAGGGCCGCAAGGCCACTAGGGCCTGAGGCCTGGGAGTGGCTGGAGGAGAGGACAGGCCACTGCAGATGCAGACCTCCTCTTCAGGGGACTGTGCTCTGAGAAATGCCAGCCTCGGCAGGCTCCTACTCCCAACTCCAGGAGTTGCTGGAGCTGCTGGGAGAAAGGGTCCCAAAGCTGGGGAATGTCCCACAGAGGCAAGCCAAGTGCAGCTTTTTCTATTTGCTCTTGGACTGAGCTTGGGCAGCAGGAGACAGCCTATCTCACAACCTTGCAAGGATATCCTCTTGTCTGCTAGGATATTGGAGTGTGGCTCTGACGGCTCCCAACAGTATCCTCAGCTTAAGTTGAGCCAGAAAACAAATCTGTCTTTTTGATTCCTTTGAAACCATCTGGCCGGGCGTGGTGGTGCACGCTTGTAATCCCTGCGCTTGGGAGGCTGAGACAGGAGTATTGCACAGGTTCGAAGCCAGCCTCACCTACTTAGGCTCTCAGCAACTTAGTGAGACCCTGTTTCCAAGTAAAATATAAAATAGGTCTGGGAGTATAGCCTGGAGGTAGAAAGCCTCTGGGTTCCACCTCCAGTACCACACACACACACACAAAAAAAAAAAAAAAAAAAAAAAAACTATCTGCAAGTTTCTTGAAGACAACGGGTAGAACATGAATATTCCACAATGCTGAGTAACTTTTTAAGCTGAGCAGATCTTTATTTCCAAAATGCTGGGGCAAAGGACCAGGATTTCCCTGCAAGCTAACTTTCTAAAAGAAGAGTCAGGAATACTGCAGAGAGAGCCTCTTCTCAACCTGGCCAGCCCTTGGGCAGCGCCTAGTATCCTCTGAACCTGTGGCTCCAGTCATGCCACCTGCTGTGGGCAGGCTCAAACTGCGAGGGGACCTCCATGCACAGGCCACGCAGGCGGCCTCTGGCTTCCTCCAAACACTCGGTGGCTTCTCCTGCACAAGTGCCCTGCACTCTACTCCAGCATGGAGACACTGCCATTGGGGGTCTCAAGAATCACAGACAAGCTCTGTACCTTAAAAGCTTTGCATCATCTAGGCGTGGTGCACACACTTGGAATCCCAGCACTTGGGAGCATGAAACGGGGGGATCTTAGGTTTCAGCAAGTGGTGAGACTCTCATCAACCTAACAAGATTCTGTTTCCAAATAAAAATGAAATAGAACTGGGGCTGTAACTTGGAGGTAGAATACCCCTGGCTTCAACCCCCAGTGCCACACACACACACACACACACACACACACACACACACAGAAGCAGCTTTGTGTCCGTCCTCTCCTTCCTCGGCCTGTGCCTAAATCCACTCCACAACACACTCCTGAAGCCTGAAAATTGGAAAATGCCAGAGAGGGCTGGGAAAATTGACAACGGGATCCATCAGGAGAGTAGGATTGAACTAAATCTCCCAAAGCAATTTCCTTTTGTTGACTCCAACTTGACCTGTGAGGGATTTACACCAATGTCACTGTGTGTGTGTGCGTGTGTGGGGGGGGGTGGGGGTGGGGTGGGGGTGGGGGTGCACAAGTGCGCACGCGCATTGGGGTGGGGGTACTGGAGATTGAACCCAGGAGCATTCTACCTCCAAGCTACATCCCCAACTCTTATTTTATTTTTCATTTGGAAATAGGGTCTTGCTAAGTTGCTGAAAGCCTTGCTAAATCGCTGAGGCTGCCTTAAACCTATAATCCTCCTGTCTCAGCCTCCCAAGTACTGGGATTGCAGGCATGTACCACCATGCCTGACTTCCAATTACATTTTAAGAGATATTCATCAGGGCTGGGGATGATGTAGGTTAGCAGCACAGCACTTGTCTAGTGTGCATGAGACCCTGGGTTTGATCCCAGCATTGTCAAAACACAAAAGAAAGATTGATCTTTTTTCTTCTTTTAAAAACAACATAAGGTACTTGAGAAGCTGAGACAGGAAGACCCCAGGTTCAAGTCAGCCTCAGCAATTTAGCAAGGCATTCAGCAACTTAGTGAGACCCCATTTCCTACTTCAAAATAAAAATAGCTGGACATGGTGGCATACACCTGTAATCTCAGCACTCGGGAGGCTGTCAAAAGGATGGCAGGTTCAAGACCAGCCTCAGCAATTTAGGGAGCCTCTTAGCAACCTAGTGAGACCCTGTTTCTAAATAAATAAATAAATAACAAAAAAGTCTGGGAAGCCTGGCATGGTGGCACATGCTTGTAATCCCAGTACTTGGGGAATGGAAACAGGAGGCTCGCAGGTTTGTGGCCAGGCACCTCAGCTACTTAGTGAGACCTTCTTTCAAAATAAAGAATAAAAAATAGGGCTAGGGGTGTAGCTTGGAGTAGAATGCCCCAGCTCCGCAAAAAAAAAAAAAAAAAAAAAAAAAAGTCTAGGGGTGTAGCTCATAGCTAGAAGGCCCCTGGGTTCAATTCCCAGGAAAACACACACACACACACACACACACACACACACACACACACACACACGACATAAGCAATAAAGTCATTGCAGGAAAAAAAAGAAAAAGTATACATAAGAAAAAATAAATAGTGGCCAGGCACAGTGGCGCTTGCTTGTAATACCAGTACTTGGGAAGCTGAGACTACAGGATTATGCAGGTTCAAAGCCAGTCTCAGCAGAGTCTTAGTGAGACTCTGTTTCAAAATTAAAAAAAGAAAAAAATATATATATACATACATAATACATACATATATAAATGTATATATGTCTGGAGGTCTAGCTTGGAGGTGGAAGGCTCCTGAGTTCCGTCCCTAAATGCCAGATGTCTGAATCTTCCCTCATGTAAACTTAAATATACTTCTTTGTTTTGTGTGTGTGGTACTGGGGATGTAACCCAGGGGCCTTCTATCTTCGGGCTACACTCCCAAATCTATTTTATATTTTATTTGGAAACAGGGTCTTGCTAAGTTGCTGAGAGCCTCACTAAGTAGCTGAGGCTGGCTTGGAACCTGTGCGATCCTCCTGTCTCAGCCTTCCAAGCACGGGGATTACAAGCGTGCGCCACCACGCCCAGCTATTTTGATTCCAATTTTAAAGTCACAGTTTAAATCCTCAAACTCAGACCCTAGGAAATCACAGCTGGCAACTTCTTCTGTACTGGTCAAGTAAGAGACCGACCATGAAGGGTCTGTGGAGCCTTCCCCCTTTGCCCACACCCCTTGGCCCTTCACCCCCACCAGCCCACTTCTTCTCAGCCCAGAAAATACCTGCTCATTGACAGTCAGAGATGACTCAGACCCGGCTCCAGGATCCATGGTCACTGGTCAGGTGGGGTAGGGGCCGGCCCACACCTAGTGCATCCTGGGTAAGATGGGATGGGAAAAGCAAAGGCAGGTATGACACAGTAGTATAATTTCCAGGCCATCTAGAAAAGTCGGAACAGAATGGTAGGAGAACACAGAAGCTAAGTTCTCACGGATTTGGAAAAGGATAGGAAACGAGAGTCTAGGAACTTGAGAGTCTCACTTCCCACAGTATAATAGGTTCCAGGAGAACCTATACTCAGGAGGAACCAGGAACATCTGTGCTTGGGGTGACAAGAGAAAAGGGAGGGCCCGGCATCTGTCCTTATTTATTCCCTGGCCCAATGGGAGGCCACACACAGAATCCTGGCAAAGCGACAGGTACTTAGAAACTTAGACCAGGGTGAGGAGCACTCTGGGCATCAGAGCGCTCGGCAGAGGAGGAGTCTGAGCAGACTTCCTGGAGAGCTGGTGATGACATCAATTAATGCAGCGGTCTCCCACTTTCCTATGAATGATGACCATGTGGGGCATTTACTAAACACGCAGGCATCTCTGACCCCTCCCCCAGCAACTCTCGAGAGTCTGATGGAGTGGGTGCGTTCCATGGCTTTGGACCACTGTAGCCTGTACAAAGGAAATAGAACATCCAGACGCTAGAAGAGCCTGCCACGAACAGTGAGAAGGAGTGGGTGAGCTCCGCATAAGACCGTAATGTCCGGCTGGAGCCACACGGAGGTGTAAAAGACAAAGAAAACAGCCGGGCATGGCTTCACATGCCTGTTATCCCTGCTGCTCAGGAGGCTGAGGATGGTCAATCGCAGGTTCAAGGCCAGCCTGGGCATCTTAGGAAGACTTGTCTCAAAATAAAATAAAAAGGGTTGGGGATGGAGTTCAGCAGTAGAGCGCCTCTGGGCTCAATCCCCAGTATTGGGGTGTGGGAAGGAAGGAATAAAGGGGGCAAATAGGTTTAGACATTTACATAGGAAAGAGGGCAATACTATTTTGATTGAATGCCTATCATGGAATAAAAACTAGCTGCGAATTATTCATGCCCATTCTGGGAGGTGAAGGGGGGACAACGTCATTACCATGTTAGGGCTGGAAACGAAGTTCAGAAAGGGGCTCTAGAAGGCTCACTTTGCCCTTCCCTTCTTTTTTCTCTTTCTCTCCTAGAGTGCTTGTTTGTTTGCTTGTTTGCGTTTCTAGGGATGGAACCCAAGCTCCATATACCTCCGAGCTATATGCCCTGCCCTATTTTTAAGTCTTATTTATTTATTTATTTATTTTGGTGGTACTGAGGGTGGAACCCAGGGGCTTTTCTACCTCCGGGCTATACTCTCAGACCTATTTTACACTTTATTAGGGTCTCACTAATGTGCCAGTATTAAAATTTGATACTAATTGCTTTGGTATTAATTTCCAAAATGTAAAATATAGTCAGGGCCTGGGTGCTGAGCAGGCACTCAGGCAGGGAGGGGGCTTCAGCTATTACAGTGCAGAGTTCCCCTCCATCTTTGCCCTTTACTATGGGTTCTAATGATTAACCTATAGTAAAAGCCTCAGCGTCAATTGAAGCCTTTATCCCTAAAACTATATAGAGGCAATCAGTGCCTCTGTTTACCTCTTCTCCTCTGTGACCTGGACTGGGTATAGGAAAGTAAACTTTGTATGAGGCTTCAAAGCAACCTAGTTGATGAACAACCAGTACTGCCCAATACAACAGAGGCAAAGGTCAGGTAGATCCTCGACCCCTGCACTTAGTAAGTGCACTGTCCAGGGACAAAGGCACTCAGACAAGAGAAAAGATCCTGCAGAATTCCAGGACCAGGGGTTATTAGTAAGACAACAGAGATAGTCCCAGGGACCTTTTTCATTGTAAAGATAAGATTCCCCAAGGACGTGGGAGGATGCCAGAAGCCTTCAAGAAGTCCCAGACTCCAATAATCAACTAACACATTTTGGGGTGTAACAGCAGGTGTGGGGTCTGTGCTGGAGCCAGGGCAGGTCTACAGGAAGGAATCCCCACATCAAAAGACCTGCCCCAGAGAAAGGGCAGATCTAGTCTGGTCAGAAGACTGGGTATAAAGCTACTTGGCATAGTGCTTTACTCTAAACTCTGTTCTATCTTTCCATCTTTATAATAATAAAATCACTTAAGCTTACAGAGTTTGGCTAGTGTTTTCTATACCTAGCTGAGAACAAGAACCCGCTGCCACATCTTTCACTGTAACAGTTTCAGGAGCCTAACCTGGCCCCCTGAGCAGTTTCTCCACATTGCAACTAAGTTGCTGAGAGCCTCACTCCGTAGCTGAGGCTGGCTTTGAACCTGTGTGCTCCTCCTGTCTCAGCCTCCCAAGCACTGGGATTACAAGCGTGCGCCTCCACACCTGGCTTGTTTATTTGATTTGTTTTGTTTTGCTTTGTGATGCTAGGAACCACAGGACTTGTATATACTAGGCAACACTCTACCCTGGAGCCATACCCCCATTCCCTACATTTATTTACTTATTTATTTATTTATTTTATTTTTTGTTCCTGATGATTGAACCCAGAGACATTCTACCTCTGAGCTATACCCCTAGTCCTATTTTATTTTTAATTTTTTTTCTAGCAGTACTGGGGAACGGAACCCTGGAGCATTCTACATCTGAGCTATACCTTTAGCCTAATTGTTTATTTTTATTTTTTGAGGGTCTGGGGATGGAAGCCAGGGGCATTTGACCTCCAAGCTACAGCCCCTGCCCTATTTTTTATTCTTATTTTGAAACCGGGTCTCACTGAGTTGCAGAGGGCCTCACTAAGTAACTGAGGCTGTCCGCGAACCACAATCCTCGGGTCTCAGCCTCCCAAATGCTGGGATTGCAAGCCTGAACCACCACACCCGGATTTTTATTTTTGAAATAGGGTCTCACTAAGTTGCAGAGGGCCTGAATAAGTAGCTGAGGCTGGACAAACCTGCGATCTTTCTGTCTCAGCCTCTCAAGTACTGGGATTACAAGTGTGCGTTAACATGCTTGGCTTTTGTTTTTTAATTTTGAAAGAGTATCTTGGTAAATTGCAGGGGCTGGCCTCAAACCTGTGATCCTCTTGTCTCTGTGTGTGCCACCATGCCTGGCTGCCTCTTTAAAATTCAGGTAAAATTCTGTTATGGTATGAATGTTTGTGTCCCCTCCAAATTTATATGTTGAAATCCTAATCCCAATATCATGATATTAAGAGGTAGGGTCTCTAGAAGGGGATGAGGCCAATGAATAAGAGGCGCTCATGAAGCCGAGCGTGGTGGCTGATGCTTGTAATCCCAGCATTTGGGAGGCTGGGATAGGAGGATCGCAGGTTCACGGCCAGCCTCAGCTACTTAGGGAAGCCTTTTGCAACTCAGACTCTGTTTCAAAATAAAGAATAAAAAATAGGGCTGGGGGTATAGAATGTCCCTGGGTTCCATCCCCAGTACCGGAAAAAAAAAAAAAAAAGCCTCATGAATAAGATTAGTGCTATTTATTTATTTATTTTTGTGAGTGGTACTAGGGGTTGAACCCAGGGGCATTCTACCTCCGAGCCACACCCTCACCCTCATCTCTATTTTACTTTTACTTTTATTTATTTTTTATTTTTTAATTTTTAATTTTTTGGTGGTACTGGGGGTGGAACCCAGGGGCTTTCTACCTCCGGGCTATACTCCCAGACCTTTTTTATATTTTATTTGGAAACAGGGTCTCACTAAGCTACTGAGAGCCTCACTAAGTAGCTAAGGCTGGCTTCGAACCCGTGCAATCCTCCTGTCTCAGCCTCCCAAGCGCGGGGATTACAAGCGTGCACCACCACGCCCCGCTTACTTTTATTTTTTGAAACAAGGTCTCACTAAGTTGCCCAGGCTGGTCTCAAACTGTGATCTTCTGGTCTCAGACTCCTTGAGTAGTTGGGATTATAGGCATGTGCCACTATTCCCTACACACACTTATTTATTCATTATGCAGTTTATGACATGTTGTTATAGTAGCCCAAACAGATTAAGACAAATTCACATGACATAATATTTACCATTTTAACCATGTTATTATTATTATTATTATTATTATTGTTGTTGTTGTTGTTTTTAATTTTTGCAGTGCTGAGATTGAACTCAGGGCCTTTGGGCTAAGCAAGTGCTTTACCACTTAGTCACATCCCCCATTTTAACTTTTTTTTTTTTTTTTTTTTTGGTAGTGAGGATTGAACCTAGAGGCATTTTACCTCCAAGCAACATCTTCAGCCTAATTTTATATCTTATTTGGAAACAGAATCTCACTAAGTTGCTAAGAGCCTTGCTAAGTTACCAAGGCTTGCTTTATTTATTTATTTATTTATTTATTTATTTATTTATGGCACTGGGGGTGGAACCCAGAGGCTTTTCTACCTCCGGGCTATCCTCCCAGACCTATTTTATACTTTATTTAGAAACAGGGTCTCACTAAGTTGCTGAGAGCCTCACTCAGCAGCTGAGGCTGGCTTCGAACCTGTGCAATCCTCCTGTCTCAGCCTCACAAGTGCTGGGATTACAAGGCTTTGAACCTGTGATCCTAGCTGGGCGTGATGGTGCACACTTGTAATCCCAGAATTTGGGAGGCTGAGACCTGGAGGACTGCGGTTTGCGGACAGCCTCAGCTACATAGTGAAGTCCTCCGCAACTTAGTAAAACCCTGTTTCAAAATAAAGAACAAAAATAGGGCAGGAGGTATAGCTCAGAGGTCAAATGCCCCTGGGTTCCATCCCTAGACCTGCAAAAATTAAATAAATAAATAAATAAATAAATAAATAAATAAATAAGTAAAATGAACCTGAACCTGCGATCCTCCTGTCTCGGCATTCCAAATACTGGGATTACAAGCATGCGCCACCACACCTGACTTTCCGAGGTGATTTTGTATATGAGAGTCTTCCATGAATTTTTCAGAGAACTTGTCAATTTACTACTGCTTCTGGACAGGAATTGAGATGAGTCAAAGAAAGCTGCTACATATAGAGCTGAGTGCTGTGACGCAGAGGAGGGCAAGTTTGAGGCCAGTGTGGGCAACTTAGCAAGACCCTATCTCAAAATAAAATAGAAAGGGGCATGGGTATAGCTCAGTGATAAAGCAGCCCTGGGTTTAATCTCCAGTAACACACACACACACACACACACACACACACACACACACACGCACAGGAAATTAGCAAGTCATCTGCAAATTCACATAAGAAGCATAGTCAAAATTGAAAGGAAAGATATAAAGATGTGCATCATGAATTTGAGGCTATTGTAGCTTGACACTTACATTCATGGGGAGAAGAAAGTTCCACTTCCAAAGAAGGTTGTCGGCTGGAAGGCCGCCGCTGCCGCCCAGGCATCTGCTCAAGCGGGGCCGGAAACCTGCTCACAGTCCCGAGTGGCCTTTGGTTCCTTGCTGCCAGCCATGGCCATTCAAAGGAGTAGTTAGGCAGAGCCCAGTGCCTCCTCCATGACAGTGTCATTAGGGCTGAGCTGAACACTGCAGTCGATCCACCCCTCACTCCCTCCCACAGGGTCTCACCTGGTCTGACAACTAAATCTAAATCTCCAGCCTGATCCTCCCCTGAGAACTCTAGCCTCTGTATCCAGCTCCCCACAGAGAGCTCATGTGGTTCAATCAGAAGCCAGCAGCTCATAAGGCAGGGTGACTCCGATCTGACCCTTTCACCCTTTTATAAGGTTCTGTGAGTTAGTCTAGTTCTTGTGTTTAAGACAAGGTAGGAACAAGACAGAACCTCTGCCCCTACCTACAGTCACCCTAACCCACTGACCAGATCTCAGCCCCCCACGAAATTCAGGCAGAGAAGAGGCAAAGGCCTGCCTTGCCCCAGGCCCCAGGCCTCGATCTCCTATTAGAGACATGTACCTTCCATAGACACTGCTCTCCTGGACACACTCAGCATTCTGACTCTGAGCTATGTACTGTGTGTTCTCTTTGCTTGCTATTTGTCCAGGCTTCCCACGGAGCCTGCTCCGTCCCTTAGCCAGGAATTTCTATGTAATTTTCAAGCTTCAGGCTGTGGCTTGGTTTTACTGACTAGACAGCTATCTTTAGTTTAGCCATTTTCACAACTAAGGAAAACAGCATATCCTATGGTCTCCTGTGAGTCCAGATGCGGTGTCTATGGCCAGGGAGGAGAGACAAATAGCTGTCTGTTTTAAGAGAAAGGGATCCTTTCCTACACAGCAGTAGAACCCCAAACATAAGCAGATCAAAGGCAGCAGATCTGACTAAAACTTAGGCTGGAACCAGAGTGCACCCGGAGTCTCCTCCTTTGCATTTCTTCTCCAATGAGCCAAGTTCAAAAAGCACCTGACTCAAACCTGACAAGGCACCTAGATGGTCCACTAACCCCTGGCGTTCATGTTCTAGCATCTAAAACCCAGGCAATGTCAGAGCAGAGTGAACTGCAGGTGCCAAGGAATTTGCCCCAAACCTAAGAACCCAGAACAGGTCAGGGCCATGGAGGAGTTTCAATGTAGAGGAATGAGCTAGAAGACCTGATTCTACCTGCCATTCTTCCCTGAGAATTCCAAGACACCCAGGGGGAGCACTGAGATATCCCAAACAAGTCAAAGCTTTCTGGAATAGCCTGTGATCCTAGTAGGAGAAATCCTGAAATGTCCTATTCAACTCATATTTCCCTGGCTGCTACTGGGCCCTGGGGGTAGAGTGGAGATAAAAGCAAATTTCCCTAGTCTGGGCTTGGTGGCACATGCTTGTAATCCCTGTACTTGGGAGGCTGAGACAGGAAGATTGCAGGTGTAGAGGCAGCTTCAGGAAGTGGTGAGACTCATCAACTTAGTGAAACCCTGTTTCATACAAAAATAGAGTAGGGCTGGGGGTGTAGCTTGGAGACAGAATGCCACTGGGATCAATCCTCAGTATTTTTCACACACACACACACACACACACACACACACACACACACACACACACACTTCCTCTCGCAGGGCATGGTGGCACATGCTTGTAATCCCAGCACTTGGGAGGCTGAAACAGAAAGATAGCAGGTCTATGGCCAGCCTCAGCTATTTAGTGAGGCCCCCTACAACTTAATGAGACCCTGCTTCAAAATAAAGAATAAAAAATAGGACTCGGGGTGTACTCAGAGGTAGAATGCCCCTGGGTTAAATCCCCAGTACCAAAAAAAAAAAAAAAAAAAAAATTCCCACCATTGTCAAGAAGCCTATAGTACAATATGAAATTCAAGGCAATAAGAACTCTAACACAACATTTCCTTTTCTTTCCTTCCATGGAACTGGGAATTGAACCTAGGGGCATTCTACCTTCAAACTATACCCCCAGCCCTTTTTTACTTTTTATTTTGAAATAGAGTCTTACTAAGTTGCTGAGGCTGATTTTGAACCTGTGGTCCTCCTATCTCAGCCTTCCAAGTACTGGAATTATAGGTGTGTATCAGCAATACCACATTATTTTTTTCAGTACTGTGGATGGAAACCAGGGGCATTCTACCTCTAGGCTACACCCTCAGCCCCTATTTTTTATTCTTTATTTGCAAAAGGGCCTCACTAAATAGTAGCTGAGGTTGTCGGAGAAGCCCTAATCCTTCTGTTTTAGCCTCCCAAATGCTGAGCAATGTCACTTTTTTTTTTTCCAGGTTTGGGGATGGAACTCGGGCATTTGACTTCCAAGCTATACCTCCTGCCCTATTTTTTATTCTTTGTTTTGAAACAGGGTCTCACTAAGTTGCGGAGGGCCACACTAAGTAGCTGAGGCTGTCTGCGAACCGCTACCCTCCAGTCTCAGCCTCCCAAATGCTGGAATTACAAGTGTGCGCCACCATGGCCGGTGCAGTACCACATTTTAAAGTGTTATGGTGGCCAGGTGTGGTAGCATATGCTTGTAATCTCAGTATTTGGGAGGCTGAGACAGGAGGATTGCAGGTTCAAAGCAATTTAGTGAGGACCTCCACAATTTAGCAATACCCTATTTCCAAATAAGAAGTAAAATAGGTCTTGCAGTACAGCCTGTAGGTAAACAGCATCTGGGTTCCACCCCCGGTACCACTAAATCAATCAATCAATCAATTAATCAATCAATCAACAAACAAACACAGTGCCCTGGTAGATGAACAGGAGGTGGAGGATGATCCACGGGAGGAGAATCAAGTGCAGTTTTGAGTGACACTTGTCCCAGGAAGGTGTTTCAGACTTAAAACTTTATATACAATTCTTGTTCTTTGTAGGAAAATGGAACACTGGATGTGGTGGTGTACAATTGTAATCCCAGAATTTGGGAGGCTGAGACACAAAGATTATAAGTTCAAGACCAGTCATTGCAACTTCATAATGCTCTCAACAACTTATCAAGATCCTGTTTTTTTTTTTTTTTTTTTTTTTTTGGTGGTACTGGGGTTCCTGGAAGCCCTTCTACCTCCGGGCTACACTCCTAGACCTCTTTTTACATTTTATATTTGGAAACAGGGTCTCCTAAGCCAGCGCGCGCGGCTGGCTTTGAACCTGCGCGATCCTCCTGTCTCTGCCTCCCAAGCGCGGGGATTACAAGCGTGCGCCACCACGCCCGGCAAGATCCTGTTTTGAAATAAAAAATAAAATAGGGCTGGAAGTGTAGCTCAGAGGAACTC